>NC_028452.1:9821506-9860446 GCF_000263155.2 Setaria italica | reverse complement strand
TAATTACAAAATTAATTGCACAACCCCTGGCTAAATCGCGAGACGAATCTATTAAGTCTAATTAGTCCATGATTTGACAATGTGGTGCTACAGTAACCATTCGCTAATGATGGATTAATTAGGCTTAATAGATTCGTCTCGCGATTTAGTCTAGGGGTTGTGCAATTAGTTTTGTAATTAGGCTATATTTAATACTCCTAATTAGTGTCCAAACATCCAATGTGACAGGTGCTAAAATTTAGCATTTGCTATCAAACACCCCCTAAAAGCAATATTGCATACTGCCTCCACAGCATTCTGCTCGAACCAATGGGCATGCCTTAGAACAGTACAATATCTGCATTCCTATCTATCCGGGAACAAGATCCGTGTCCGAACTACATTCATCGCAAGAAGTCTGAAAGCTAGCACGGCCCAATTTCCAGGTAGTGTTGTGCTGCATTGGCAGCCTTGCAACGTCAGGAAGGAAATGCACAGATTATCCATCGAATTACTAAACCTCAGGAACGGGGAAAATCTAACCGATCACATCCTGTAGTAACTCTGCAATAACCGATCACATCCTGTAATAAACTCTGCAATTCAGACAAGAGGCTCAAAGCCTCTGCAAATTACTACTACTCCCTCTGTTCCAAAATGACTTTTCTATATACATACATTTTGTTATGCATCTAGACATAATTTTATACTTAAGTGCATAGCAAAATATATATCTCTAAAAAAGTCAAAACGACAAGTAGCCATCATCCTAGAATCAAACGAACGGGGGGCTGTACTGTAAGGGATACATAATCAGAGTTCGAATGCCGTGCAATGCCCTTCATTCAAGGAGGAAATATAAACAAACTATCAGGAATGTGTCACTGCTCAGTACTGACATGCACATTTTCAGAGTCAACAATTCATCTTAATTCAACGGAGAATAGTGCGCCACAGAACATGGACACCAAGAGAGCCATTCTTTCATGCAAGTCAACGACATCCCACTGAGATACTAAAAAAAATAAAATCGTTGATTTCATGGGCCTTAGCAATTATGCATCAGTCACTCTGTCTACCCATTTGAAAGAGTTCAGCGTTCCACATTCTGAATCTAGCATTCCACGATCTGAGTTTAGCACTAAATTAAGGTTTAGGGATTAAACTGAGTTTAATAACACTATAAGGCATGGGGATTTAAACTCAGTAGAGATTGGACCATATGACATCTTCATAAAGAGAAAAATACCACGGCAAGATTTACCAAGTAGGAGTAGTATCCTATGAGTTTTATTGGCAACCGATCATAATGGACAGAGGCAATTTTTCAGATGCAAATGATGACAAACCTACATTGTGCAGTACAGCCGAGATGTATCCATTGTAAAATGAGTATGATCAAATAAGTCTGACATATAATTTTGATACTTGGGAAGACTAGACAATGAATTGTCCATCATCTAACTCGTGTGTTCAACAGTTCTGCTTAAAGCTACAGAAAATATTTTATAAAATGAAAATCTGGAGAACTAACACTAGTTAAACTAGTTGAAGTTTCATAGTGCCCATGGTAATGAACCAGAGTGTTCATCTAGTTCCAAGCTAAGGATACTGAATCAGACAAGTCCAACTTGCAGGCACAAAGAGAAATCTGGTCACCCAGGCACACATATTCAAACTGAACTCTCTATTGCTTCATACTCCCTCCGTGTAGGAAAAGAAAGTCGTTTTGGACAAGGTTTGGGTCAAACATTGGGAATATAAATCATGAATAACTTGTAAGTTGTTGAGTTTGGAAATGTAAAAGCCATATAAATAGATTTGTCTTGAAAAATACTTTCATAAAAATATACGTATATCACTTTTTGATAAATATTTTTATAAAAATAAAGAGTTAAAGTAATGCTTTAGAGACCGTGTCACTGTCCAAAACGTCTTCCTTTTCCTATACGGAGGGAGTACACACACATCATAAACGCCGACATTTCTGCATTGAGTTATTGAAATCTAGCAGGTACCAGAATTTACAAGAACGTAGTTATAACGCGACATACTGTAAATGAAACACATATTTGAATGCTAGATGAAGTGAATTGAACAATTATCTCGTTCTGAATGGGATCTGTAAGCAGGCAACTCAGCAGGACGGTTAACAAGATCCACCACCAAGAAACATCAGAATTCACAATCTAATCCTCTCGAGGGTACTTGACAAAAACCTGTCGTCTCAAATGAGAAGCCAAGCCGGAGAAGAGTGGTTCGAAGGGACCTGGTCCGGGAAGAAGAACTCGACATTGGGAGGCTGCCCTTGCGTCCACTTGCCGGTGTCGCTGCAGGGGTACTGCCTCTCACTGACACCGCGAAACATGATGTACTCGTCGTAGAAGCTCCGATCATCCAAGAAGTAGATGCCGTCATTGAACCCCGGGTACTCAGCCGTCTCGTAGGATCTGGAGCAGCCTCGCCCCACGAACAGCATCCGGTCACCCAGCGTGTCCAGCTCCCTCCAGATATAGGGGTGCCCGATCATGCCGCCGCTGCCGTCGTCCTCGAGCGGCAGCGGGCCAATCCTGCTGAACACCTCGAACCCCGGCGTCGGCGAATCATGATCGGGAGCGAACCTGACGACCATCAGCAGTTCGCCGCGGGACTCCAAGAGGTAGCGAGCACGAACGTTGCCTTCATGATCTCTGTCCCTGGGCACGCAGCGGCGTAGCGTCGAGGATAACGCTACTCGTCGCAGCTGGTCGCCCCCAACCGAAGAGAAGGTCGGCGCGCACGCCAGGATGTGTTCCTCGTCGGTGAGGAAGTGGAAGAACCCGTCGTCGCGGTACACGACGTCCTCCACCGCTTCAGTACAGTGAGGAGGCCTAGTATCGTAGGCCACCCCATCGCCGATGATCCAGAACGCGCAGCGGCGCTCGAGCGGGCCGTCGACGTACCGCTGATAGGCGACGATGCCGGCGGCGACGCAGCCAGCGACATCCGGCGGGGATGAGGGGGTGGCGGCGAGGATGACCATCCTGTGGACGTGCTGGACCGATGGATCGTGGCGGGGGCAGACCTCGTCGGGAAGTATGCGCACCCACCCTGGCTGGTGGAGGTCCATGAGGCGGTGGCGGCGAGTCTGGTCCATGGCGATGAAGAGGTAGCCGCCGTCGCCAGAGCCGATGTAGCGCGCGCCGACCTTGTCGTGGTACTCCTGGTGGATGCTGGAGCCGCTGAGGATGCAGGAGACGCGATTCAAGCCGTCGGACGGTAGGAGGAGATGCGGGAGCGGTGGCGGCGGGGGCGGGGGAGCTGCGAGCCCCGCGCGCCATGAGTGGCAGACGAAGGCCATGTGGGCGCGGTCCCATTCGCACGGGACGCGGCAGGCGATCTCGGACATTTGGTCCAGTGAGAGGCTCGCCCAGGGCGAAGGCGCGGCCATGTTGGAGGGGAGGGGAGGGTTTGAGAGTCGCTGGTGGACGGAGGCGGGGAAGACGACGGCGAAGAGGTTGGGGGCGGATGCGGGATTGGATTCCCCTTTTGTTCTGGAAGCCGGGGGCAGAGAGGAGCGCGTGTGCGGTGTGCCCCGTGTGCGGCTGCTACTTGTCTTGCAACTTGCAAGATGCAGAGATAGTCGTCTGAGCCGGGCCCGTCTTCGCTTGGGCCGTTTAGACTGGGCCGAAGCTGCAGATCTCATCTCCACACACACACACCCCACAGCGATCATGCTAGCTTTGTTTGCGAGGAAGTGACAACCTTTTTCAGTTATTTAGTATCCTGACAAGCTAAAAGAACGCAACTAATGATTGTAGTGTCATGTTTCCTTGCATATACATCTACTGCAAATGCCCATATTTAGTTGGACTAAGCCTTGTACATTTAATAATTACCGGCAGAAATGTCCGTACGTTGGTACGGATCCTTACTTGTTCTTAATATATTCCTAATATGTTGGTGTAACATCCACAAAAATCACCAACTTAAATCATCCGTTAAAAATTGTGCCCAAAATCTTTTCACCGTTGAGCTCCCGAAAATCTAATCTTCCCGACGATTTTGCCATCCCGGCACCCAAAGCCAACAACTGTTCTTTTACCCCCTCCGTAAATCTCGCCGCGTGCCGGTCAACAAACCGATGCGCGTGCCCCGACCGCGCTCCGCAATCACCGCCGACCCTCCCTTTCTTTTTCTTTCTTCCTCCTAATTTCCTCTTTCTCTTTTCTTTTCCTTCCTTCTCTTTCTTTCTCTCTTGTTCTTCTTCCATCTTCCTTCTTCTTCTTTCTCCCTCCTCCTTTCTTCCTGGCGCATAGTGCCACCCTTCTGGCGCCGCACCCTCCTGGCGCCCAGCCCCGCCTGCGCCCGACCCCCGTTGGCCCCGGCCCCTGCCTGCGCCCGGCCGGCGCGGTGCGCCCGGCCCTCCCTACCTCGCCATCCGCGCCGCGCGCCCGGCGCCGGCACCGGCACTGCTGCCGCGCCTGACCCCCGACGCCGCGCATGCCCGGCCCCGCCTTCAGCCCCGCGCCCCGCCACCCGAAGACCGCGCCCAGGTCCCAGCCCCTACCGCTGTCTGCCGCGCCGCCCGGCTCGCCACGCGCCACCCGCTGGCCCCGGCCCCCCCACGACGCTGCCGGCCGCTCCCCGCTGGCCTATAAAAGGGGGAGGGCGACACCCCAGCTCGCCACCACCCCGGCCTCCCCTCATGCCACCAACACCACTTCCCCTGCGCAACCTCCCTCTGCTAGTAGTGCCGCCTCTTCCGTGCGCCGCCGCCTCCTGCCCAACACCGGCCCCTCGCTGCCCGTCGCTGATTCACCGAGGTGAGGCCTCAAACGGGCTCCCCACTATAACACCTGCCATTTTAGCCATCAAAAATAATTCCAAAGAAATAGAAGCAAATCATGAAGAAAAAGGAAAAGAAATTGGCTAAAAATCAAATTCGGGTCAAATTTGACCGAAATTTGAATTTTAAATTTGAAATTCAGAAAAATTTGGCAAAAATATGGAATGGAAGTATAAGAGTGATTAGAACTTGAAGATCAAGATTAGGGACAAGATCTGGTCCTAAATATCTCAAGAAAATCAAAGAAAGAAATTAAAACCGAATTGCACTATTCACCGTCCGACAATAGGATTTCAGAAAAAAAAGCACCAGTGTCCATTTTGGAAATTAATTTCTGCCAAATTTTCCAAATAAATGGACCAAGACAACTATACAGTATTAAATTATAGACTTTGGACAAGTATCTTCAGGTGTTGTTGATCAAGAACAGTAGAGGGAACCATTTCAAATGGAGGCTCAAAGTCAGCACTTTACCACGGTCAACTTAGCTGCTGAACTGAATTTCTGCCTAAGTCTGAAAACACTCATAAGTGCCAATGTTTGGAGCTAAATTCAGGAGAATGTAGTCTAAAAGGTATAGGTGATTATGAGTAAAATGGAATCCCTGATGGTTGTAGAGTGTAATTGGTTTGTAGTTGGACTAAAAGGAAGGGATTTGGACCACTGAAATTATTTACAAAGTTGGGTAAGTGACCATGACCAAGTGACTGACGAACTGAATCGGAAGTTCAATGAAGTTCAGTTACCTGAGGGCAAACATTTTGAAGTTGCCAACAAATGGATGATAATCTCGGGCAAGAGTTCAAATATGAATTGTAGAGCTCGAGTTTATCTACAACTTTGCTTAAGTGACTTGTGGACCGTCGGATTCAAAATCGGCCGTGGTGAAGCTCTGAACTTTCGGGCGTCAGAAAACAAAGAGGGGGGGGGGTGACAGAGCTGAGCTCGACGTGTCGCCACCGGCGTTCTCGGTCGACCGCGAGCACAGCAGCTACGCCACCTCCTCACCACGCAAGCCTAGCACTAGGCCACGGTGTCGCCCATGCGCGCGGTAAGTCTTTTGTATATCTACCGCTCCCGCCACCGCCCTTTTTACCGCCTGTTTTTCTACCGCCGCCGCCCTCTCTATCAAGCCACCGCCGCCGACCAAATTCCACTGCCACACCTCACCTCCCGTCGATTCCTCTCGCCCATTTCTCCACAGATACCCCAGCTACACCCCGGTCAACTTGTTGTCCAGCATCCTTGCCGGAGTACCCGTACTCGCCGTCGTTTCCGTCCGCCACCGCCGCACCTCCTGCTCACGGTGAGCACCCCCTTGCCGTCGTTGTTGTTCCTTGTGGTCGGTTTTAGGTAGACGTCTAGGGCACTAGGAAGCTGTAGAAGTAGTTGTCGGGGTAGGCCGAGCCGTCGCCGTGCTTAGCCACGACCGGCCGTAGGTGCCGCCGCCCGCCGCCGGGGAGGGAATGGCTCCGGCCATCTCCCGGGGAGCTGTCGCCACGCACGGGTGCATTAGGGCATGGGGATGCTTCCCCGGCCTAGCCCCATCGCCGGTAGGGTGCCGGCCGGCGAGCCGCACCGCCCCTTGTTGCGCTCGGGATTTTGGCGGGAGGAGGAAGAAGGCGCTGGTGCCACGGGCCCGCGCGTCAGAGAAGAGAAGAGAGAAGGGAGGCCGGTTGGGCGCGAGCATCAGTTGGGCCAGAGTCCCGGAGGCCCAGGTGCTGGTGCGGTCGACCGTTTGAGAAAAAAAGGCCGGAGGCCCGTGAAGTCCAGCAGGCCGATAGGCCAGTAAGGCAGGCCGGTGACGCGGAAAAGAAAAGAGGAGAAGGAAGGATGGGCCATTGGGCCGGTGCCGGTCCGAGGAAAGGAAAAGAAAAAGAGAAATCGGCCCAGGGAGCCTAGTAGGGGAAGGGGTAGGCCGGCGGGTAAGGTGAATAGGAGAAGGAGGTGGGTCCAAGCCGCGGGCCCAGCGTAAGAGAGAGCGGGTAGAGTTAGGGCGCGTGAGAAAAGTAGGCCGGGGAGTTTTCGGGAAAAAGTTAGATTTCCTTTGTAGAATAAATAGATTAAATCCAATCTCACCATTTAAATCACAGAAATTTCTAGGGGTGTCCAAAATTAGTGAAACCAATTTTGTTAGGCTTATTTAATTTTCCTTTATGCATTAAAATTTTTATACCCTAGGAAAAACAATGAAAATTTGGGTATTTATTTAATGCCTTTCTTTTAAGGTATTTAAATAAATACTTAATCTTTATTAAATGCATAAAATATGGAATAACATCTTCATAATCACAAATTATTGTTAACTCATAGGAAATTAGGTTTCAAGATTAGAAAATAATTATAATGTTTTCTAAAAATAAAAGAAAAAGCCCTAAGTAAGAATAGTTAAGGAAATAAAATTGTTGGGCTAATCTTTTCGGGTTTTTATGTGTTGGCTTGCAACTTTATCATGATAAATTGTATAGTTCTTGTTGGCTTGCAACTTTATCATGAAGGAAAGTTGTCTAGTCTTGTATTCAAAAAAGTTGCATTCCTAACCCCTGCATATGTTGTGTTATAGACATCGAAGCACCAGAAGGAGATTTCTCGGAATTTTCAGAAGGATCTCCAGAATTCGAAGAGATCATTGAATTGGTTCCCTACGAGGCCAACCCTTCAGACAGTGCTAACTTTTTTAGCGAACAAGGCAAGCCCCGGTGCGTTATACCTATTATTTTGGAGTCGATATTTCATGTGTCCAATTATCGGTTATTTGTTATATGTATGCACTAAGTCTAGGAGTTGCTTGAAACCCATTCTTGTGCATTATCATACCTTGTTTTAAGGACATCTTTGCCACTTGTTCAAACATTTAGTAAATAACCTAAGTCTAGAATATGCTTAGTTGCCTAAGTAATTGGTCTACCAAACCTTAAGGTACATATTGAGTCATGCATGTTAATTATGGAAAGATAACTTGGAAATCAAGAAGCGGACACAAGCTAAGGATGTAGTTCTGTCTGCTAGATTAATCTGGTTAAGGCCCGATTCGTTGTCTTAACCTTTGATCAAGTGAAAGACATCTGATCACTTACTGGGTATGGGACCAGTAAAGCCCAGTAGGTTAGTAAACCCTCTGATCGGGAATACTTCGTACCTGCGCTTGACGTGCTGGAGATTGGCAGGGGCGTAACCTGAAACTCACATGGTGATCAGGCCAGACGTGGGGTCCCATGTGGGGGTGCGTCCCTGGGTCCGGGTAGTCTTATTCCCAATCATCGGATTTGCTAATCGAAAAGTCGTTACGTACGACCTGGACAGTCGTATATAACTGGTGATCAGGGTACTCTCCTGCAGGATGTAATCTGATCCGGATCGCCGCAATTCTCGGTTATGAATGCACTTGATCATTGTTGAGTATCGTAGCATAAATTCATGAATGCTATATCTCTCCACTAATGTTTTGGTATATGACTTAATACCTTGTTGTTTGTAATTAATCTTTTATCATCATTTAGAATGGGTAGGTAATAACTTAATCAAAATAAAAGATAAAGATAAGGTCTCACTCCTAGTAAGCTCTTTTGCCAAAAATGTGTCAGCCACGCACACTGAAAAAGCTATCATATAGTTCCAAGAAAAGCTATTATATTGGTTAGTCGGGTAAGCCTTGCTGAGTACCTCGTACTCAGGGTTATCCCTTGTGGCTATTTTCAGAGGCACCGCAGGAATCCACCGAGGAGGAAGCTCCGAAAAACTAGGGTATTGTTATGAGTCTCACAATACCCTTAGAAGAAATCTTAAATGCTCATCTCCACCTGAACCGTTTATGTTTAAAATCCTAGAACTTCTGTCTAACCTGCACTGTTAAGTTTGTTTCAAACTATGTCTTGTAATAACTCGTACCTCGTGTATGTATGTAAAAATGTAATATTTGTTGAAGCTTTCCCATCACGAAAACAATCCTGATGTATGGCTATGAGACGTGACGTGGACCATTCGAGGAGTCCTAGGGACACTCGACGGACGACCGGACTTATACTGTTTTAAGCGCGTTTCGGATAATTGCTGCATCGGCAGCGATTAGGCGCATTTAAAACAGTTTAAGTTGGACGGTTCCGCCACACCCACGGCCTCCTCTACCCTCTCCCGCCGTCTCCCATTGCCGCCGGCGAGCCTAGGCCGCCGCCTTCTCCCTCTATCTGTGTACCGTACGGTGCAGAGGAGGAAGAAAGCCTCCTCCTTTTTGATCTAACCCCCAGTTATCCCCTATTTGCAAAATAACCCTCCCACCTCTCTCAAGATCGTCTCGCAGATATACCCTTCCACCTCCCAAGAATCTTTACAAACAAGTCCCTGGTTCTCATAGTCTAGTCCTAAACCTTCTTTTAAGCCTCTAATACTCCGTTAACTCGTCATTTCATGCGCCAAACTCCCTCCAATTAATCCCAAATTCGACCATGTCATCCTCCCATATACTTCCGCTGAGTCACATCCAAAGCTCGTGAAAATGCTCATCCCTTCTATTTTTCGTTCGCGTGCTCTATTCGAAGCTCAACGGGTAAAATGCACGATTGTGTGTGCCGTAGGTCGCGGAGTACCCGAGGAGGAGCTCGAGGAAGAGTTTGACCGCGAGCCCAAGCCCGAGGACCAACACCGCGAGCAGGAACTCCCGAAAGGCTTTTAGGACGGTAAGTCCAATCTCACCCTTTGATGCATATTTATTCTTAGTTTTTGAAACACAACCTATTGGCCTATTTTATAAAATTGCATATTATTTTATTGCAAGACATGGTTGGATAGCCACCCCTTGATTGATATGATTATTCCTTGATTGTCCTATAATTATCTCTAAATATGATTTGCTTTGTTTGGATGATAATTACTGCTAGAATGCTTAGGACCTGGTTACTCAATTGAATCATGACTACAATGGTTTATTTAAAGGATAAATGTGTGAGGTTTTCAAATGAGAAAATGGGTTTTTGGAAATAAGGAAAGAAATGCTTAGATGAGATGGATGAGTGTTTCTTGTGTGAAATGCCAATGAGTTGGACTCGTACCTTTGTGGTTGAGTAAAGTCGGGAGATATCCATCTTGTCATAGTTAAGGACCGAATTGATGTGTCATCTTGCCTAACCCAACCATCGTGCAACCACTCGACTGTTGTATGCGGCAATGGCTTAGCATAAATCCCACTAGTTAGTCTGATAGTCATCAGGTGAGCTAGTGAGCAACGGGAGACCATAGAAAAGGAGTAAGATCTTTGTGACTTAGGTCCCGGGTAAGACCTCGTTGGTAGGTCGTTAACCCCTTGGTCACACCCGTGTTGGCTAGTCAGTCCTAGCTAAGGTGGGTAATGGCTTTGTTAGGATCTGCACCGACACTACGGTGATCGTGTTGTGGTACCCTACTTGTGGGAAAAGTGTACAACCTCTACAGAGTTAAAACCTATCCGGGTAGCGGTGTCCACGACATTGGACGAGTTACGGCTTGGTCACATAACTAGTACTTGGAGTTGGGTAATTTTCATGACGTGTGTTGGATTTTGGAAGTGTCCGACTGTTGTGCCATGAGCTACTGCGGACGGGGAGTCCGGTAGCTTTAAAACTTGGATCCTTTGTGTAGGATCAACCCCACTTAATCATTCGGTTACTAAAAGTGTTTGGAGAAAACTCTTTTAAAATGAAACCTTGCATGTGTTGGGAAAATCTAGCTTTATTGTAATTAACCCTTAAACCTTATCCTTGTGATCCTGAACATATTCTTGTTTGTTTTCCCCTCCGTGGATGGGGTTGTACTTGTTGAGTATTTTTGTACTCACCCTTATTTTGTTGCTACAGAGGAAGACCCGGACTTCGTCGCCGAGGATTTTGAGTAGGACGTCGTTTCCGCAACCAACGCTGCCTGTGGTGTTGGCCTTTGCAGAATGCTTCCGCTGCCGTGTAGTCCCGAGTGCTGTCTCTTGGCAGTAGCTTGGCTCGCTACTGTTATTTATTTGCTTGTTATTGCGGTGTGGCTTTCGTGCCCACTCCCTCGTGAGTTGTACGGTATTTGAACTATCTGTTGAATAAATGTGTTATCAGCCTCCTGCGACTGATATTTGTATCACATTTAGTCTCCGCTGATGTGGGGATACTTCAGTTGGTATCAGAGCCGTCGTTGACTGTAGGACGCGACCTGAGGACCAGAAAAGCCCTTTTAACCAAAATAAATGACTTATAAAATTTCTTCCTACCCCTGTTGTATTGCAAAACTAATTTGCACCCCAATTCTTTTCAAGATGGCCGAAGAAGGATGGGTCAACAGCCACTACTACTGGAGGACTATGACAACAATGATGATGCAAGCTGGAGGCCATTGCGGGGTGCATGCTGGGCGATGGACCCGAGCATGGAAGGGCGGCAGGGTGTGACTCTTCAAGGGGATAGCATGAGATGTTGGGTGGTTGTACGATGTGATGGAGAAGAAGGTGTTGAAGTAAATCCAGCTTCTCACTGACGATAGGCTCCACCGCTTCGATGTGTTCATCTTCAGGGATAGCCTAGAGCGACACACCTTCTTTGATCGTCATGACCCCCAAGATCTGGACTGCAGTAAGCAAGGGCATTCCCACTTAGCTGCCAGGGATTCAGGTGCTGGATCAGCGCGAAGCTGAACTCACGTCATTTGCTAAAGCCAAACTCTCCGCGGTTATGAATGTTACTGTATTAGTAGTAACGGTTGACCAATTATGTATACATAATTACATACCATCCGATTCTTCTTTGACTTCTATGCCCGAAAAGTAATGCAACTTGCCAAGATCTTTAAGTGCAAAGTCTTCCTTTAAATTAGCCAGAAGTGCCATCACTGCTTTGGGCGCGGAGCTTGTGACAATAATATCATCCACGTAGATGAGCATATAAATAGTTATACCATGCTTATTATAAATAAACAAGGACATATCTGATTTGGACGGTACAAAACCTAGTGCAATTAATTTGGAGCTTAACCTGGAATACCATGCTCGAGGCGCCTGCTTCAGACCGTAAATCGCCCTGTCCAGTTTGCATATATATTCCAGAGTCTTAGTATTTTCAAAACCTAGTGACTGCTTCATATAGACTTCCTCTTCCAGAACGCCATGCAAAAACGCATTCTGCACATCAAATTGTTTAAGGCACCATCCTCTTGAGATTGCAAGAGAAAGTACAAGCCTAACTGTGGCTATCTTAACAACTGGATTGAAAGTGTCTTCGTAATCAATGCCATATCACTGTTTGAACCCCTTTGCTACCAATCGAGCTTTGTATCTGTCAATGCTTCCATCAGCTTTCCGTTTGATTTTGAAAACCCATTTGCAATCTATTATATTTTGTCCTGATTTTCCTGGAACGAGATGCTAGGTACGGTTTTTCTCTAAAGCTTGAACTTCTACTTCCATTGCCCGATGCCACTTAGGATTTGTAAACGCTTCTTCAACAGAGTTAGGTCCACCAAAAGCACTGAACAGACTGGATCATAGCATCATACCTCGTTTTGGGTTGAATAATGCCGCTCTGCAGGCGTGTTTGTCGACGTGGCGGATCAGGCACTTGTGGTGATGGGTTGGTCGTTGTAGAAGATCCTGGCGACAACGCACCAGAGGTTGTCAGAGGGAGCGGCGTCGCCCCTGATGAGCTCACGATAGGTGGCGCCGGCGGGTTGGATGGCGCCTCCTCCTCCGACACGGGTGTGGGCGCGGAGGAGACCGACGCAGGCGGGCCGCCTATCCCCCCACGTGGGAAGCTCAGAGTGGCGCCAGGCGAGGCGGGCGAATCGTCCCCGGGAGATGCGCCGAGACTGGATGGGGGATCCGCATCGGATCTGGCACCGCGATCTTCTGCACCATGGTGCACTGGGGCAGTAGGGAAAAAGGGCTCGTGAGCAACCTGTTCTTCAGAGTTTTCTGCAGATTGTTCCTGAGAATCACTAGAGACAGTAGGCACATTAATATCATTAGTAATATCAGGAACAATGCAGTAATCATCCCCAGCATTACGTAGGGAGGAAGGAAGAAGAGTAATTTCTTTCCTAGAGAGGCACCAACATTAGGATGAAGTTTACAGAACGGGAAGATAGCTTCATCAAATACAACATCGCGGGAAATATAGATTCGGCTAGTAGATATGTCGAGACATTTGAACCCTTTGTGCATGGAGCTATAGCCAAGGAAAGCACACTGGGTGGATCGAAAAGATAGTTTTCTAGAATAGTAGGGTCTCAAATTTGACCAAACGCACAACCAAAAGTGCGTAGATTGTTGTAGTCTGGTGCTTCGTGCAGGAGATGAGTACTAGGGACTTCAAAGTCGATGACCTTGCTAGGAAGGATATTAATTAGGTGAGTGGCGGTCAGGAAAGCTTGGTCCCAAAATTTTGTGGGCATGGAGGCATGAGCAAGGAGTGCCAAGCCTACCTCGATGATGTGCCGATGCTTGCGTTTAGCAGCTCCGTTCTGCTGATGAGCATGAGAGCAAGAAACACGATGTGTTATCCCAATATGCCGGAAAAAGGAATTAAGTTTCTTTTACTCGCCTCCCCAATCTGACTGAACACAAAGGATTTTTTTTGAGAATTTTCTTTCTACAAGACTTTGAAAGTTTTGAAAAACCGAAAGCACATCAGATTTATGCTTCAAAAGGTAGATCCATGTGTATTTGCTATAGTCGTCAATAAAGCTGACATAATAACTGTAGTGACCAACAGAGGTAGGAGCAGGCCCCCAAACATCGGAATAGATCAAATCGAGAGGAGCACTAGAAATTTTATTTGATACTGAATATGGAAGTTGATGGCTCTTGGCCCTTTGACATGAATCACAGACCGACTCCATACTCTTTGTACTATCACACGGTAATTTATTGGATCGAAGAATTTTCTGAACTATAGAAATAGCAGGGTGACCTAGACGATTATGCCATAGAGATGTAGATGGTATATGGACTCCAAAAGCTTCATGTTTCAGTTCTATCCCTTCTCCTGATGATCTCGGAATGAGAGGATATAGGCCACCCTTGCATCTACCGTGATGGAGAATCCTCTTCGTATTCTGGTCCTTATAAGAAAGAAATCGGGGTGAAATTCAAGGAAGGCATTGTTGTCTTTGGCGAGACCAGCCACCACCTTGACGTCCACCTGAGTGCCCGCGATTTCCACGACCACGAGACGCCAGGTTCGCAGAGGATTGGTACTAACCAGCGCCTTGACCAGCGCCTTGATACATCTCAAGTCGAAGATCATACTCCATGAGAAGTGAATATAACTTGGACAGCGAGAGTTCTCCTGTCCAGCCCATCATGGAAGAGACAAAAGGGTGATAATCAAAGTCTAAACCATTAAGTATATGAGCAACAACCTCATCATCATTGACGGTGACGCTGGCTGAAGTGAGCTCATCCTTGATGTTCTGCATCTTGTTGAAAAAGGCCGCGTCATGAGACTGCCCTTCTTTGTGGTGGCCAATTGCATGCGCAGGTTTGTGACCCGCGCTCTTGATTGCGCTGCAAACATAACCCCTAGCGCCTTCCATGCTTGAGCGGAGGTTGTTGCAGTCGTGATCCCGGCGAGGACCTCCTTGGAGACGGAGTTCACCACGTAGCCGAATAGCTGTTGATCTTTGCCTACCCATAAGTCATGCTCTGAGTTAGGAACTTCCTTCTTCTTGCCATCGACTTCAACTTCCAGTGTTTGTCGCGGCTCGGGAACAGATCCATCCAGGATGCCGAACACCTTTGCACCACGGACTGTAGGGAGAAACTGAGTTTTCCACAGGACGAAGTTGTCCCATGTAAGTTTTCTGAAACTGGCGGTCCGAGCAGTGTCGAAGGGGGCGTAGAGGAAGACGATGACATAAGGGGCGTCGCAATCTTCAGGCGCCCGCAGAAGCTTCTTCTATCGCGGATTTTTTTTTGTGGATAGTAGATGTGTTAGGAAGAGGCGGCTCTAATTACCATGAAAAATTGGATGATAACTATGGTTGCACACCCATAGGCTGCGTGTTTATATAGAAACAACAGTTACAGATATAGGTTGTTTAAAGTAGAACTCTTGTGTAGATATTACATTGAACCTGAACTGAATCTATTCTAGCTATAAGAACAACCTGACAATCACGCTACAATCTCTTGTATAACACGTTTATCTCTAACACCCAGGACCAGGGGTACTCAATCTCCTCGCCCTTTTTACAGTGCAAATGCTAAACGTGCCGAGGATTACGGAATCACACTAGTTCAGCTAAAAACCAAATGCATTTCCATGGTTGTTACCCAGAAACCTGCGAAACCTGCGATTCAATGGAGAAGCCAAACCGGATGAGAGTAGTTCGATGGGCCCTGTACCGGGAAGCAGCGGTGGGCACGTGAAGGCGGCCCTTCCGACCAGCGCCCGTTGTCGCCGCAGGGGTAGTGCCGGTGCTGGAACATCACCTCCCCGTTGTAGGAGCACCGATCATCCGAGAAGTAGATGCCATCCTCGAACCCCGGGTACTGAGCCACCTCGTAGGATCTGGAGCAGCCTCGCCCCACGAACAGCATCCGGCCCTCCAGCGTGTCCAGCTCGCCCCAGGACCAGGGGTACTCAATCTCCTCGCCCTGATCGTCCGCCTCGGCGACCTGATCGTCCTCCCCGTCCTCATCGACCACCTCCTCGGCGTCCTGAACAGGTCTCAGCGCCCGGAACACCCTGAACGCCGACGGCAGCTTGTTGGCTCCACTGGTGAGCCTGACGACCATCAGCAGTTCGTCGCGGGACACCACGAGGTACGGAGGTAGCGAGCTTGGACGACGAGGCCGTTGTAGTTGCGGCCCTCGGGCTGGAAGAAGAACACACCGGAAAGTACTTGAAAATCCCCAGCTGCATCATGAACCGGTTCGCACCGGCGGATGTGTTCGCCTTGGGTGAGGAAATAGAAGACCCCTTCGTAGCAATGGACGTCCTCAACTTGCAAATGCGGCGAAGTTGGGTCGGGTCAGGCACGAGATCGTAGGCGTCACCCTCAGATGCGACGTGCCAGAACGCGAACCGCCGTTGGGTGGGGACGTTGGCCGGCCAACGGGAGATGATGCAGGCGCCGACGCAGTTTTCCTGGTCCGGTGGGGACGAGATGGTGGCGGCGAGGATGACCATGTCGTCGTGGCCGTCGGCGAGGGGTCGTCCTGCAGGCGGTACTTGTCGGGGATGAGGAGTGTCCTATCGGCGCGGAGGTTGACGAGCTCGTGGTCGGTGGTCTGGTCGAAGGCGAGGAAGAGCCAGGCGCCCTAATGCGAGCCGAAGCAGCGGGCGTCGTGCCCGTGCGGGGGCGCGTCGGTGTCGTAGTGATGGACGCAGCCGCTGAGGACGCCGTAGAAGCAGAGTTATAGCAGAGGAGGAGGCAGGAAGGCTCGTTTTGCAACGGATCGTGCTGGCAGGGCTGGCTGGGCTATTGGGCCGGTTTGATCGCGACAAAGCTTCAGCCCACAACGATCTTCGTAAGCCCGTGCCAGTCGTACTCGGTGTGCCACTGCCACGCATTGTACGTTCGCAAAGTTCCATTGCGCGATACGTATACAGACGGATGTTCGGATCGGATTACGCCCCTACCTCCTGAACTCACACGGCGACCAGATGTTCATCGAGAAAGGCATAATACGCAGGCGCGACACATGCGAAAAGATCGATCGCTCCAAGGCCCAAAATAAAGGCATCATGTCGGCACCGGTCGCTACACCGGGAGCAACGACGGCCACCCAAGATCTGAACGACGACGTGCTGACCGAGATCCTGCTCCGCCTCCCTTCCGAAGCCGTTCTCCGCTTCCGCGCCGTCTGCAAGGCATGGCGCCGCATCACCAGCAGCCCCGTCTTCCTGGCCGCCCACGCCCGCCGTCGCCCCCTCGAGCTCATCGTGCAGCGCCGCGGCGTGAGCGGCGCGGTGCTGGACACCATCCCGCTCCTCACCCTCGACGAGACGAGGCGCCGGTGCCTCCCCGTCAAGTATCCCGAGTACACAGGACCCCCGGAACCTTTCTGGAGAGGCTACTCCCTGATCGGCTCCTGCGACGACCTCTTGCTCTTCCAGAGAGGCCCTTGGATCGATCACTACGTCTACAGCCCGGCAACGCGGCAGTGGACCATGCTGGCTCGTCCCCCGGGCACCTGCATGCTGCTCTGCGGCTTCTACCTTCACGGGCCATCAGGTGAGCATCGGATCCTGTACTTCACCGACGACCAAGAAGGGTCGCACTACGTTTCCTCGCTCGAAGTCGCCGGGGCCCGCCGGCTGGGGCCCGCGGTATCGGTCGTCGTATATAGCAGGCGGATCCCCTTCTTTTCCCTCGATTATCGCGGCAAGCTCCACTGGCTGCGGCATCCCTGGGTTCTGTTTCCAGGTGATGCGCTCGAGGTGGTGTACGCGGACATGATACTAGCGTTTGACACCGTGTCAGAGACGTTCCGACGGATATCTCGCCCGCCACGGAGGAGCACCAACCGCGGCGTCGAGGAGTTCTTCCTGCTGGAGATGGACGGGAAGCTTGCCATGGCGGCTTTTCTCGACGGATCGATGGACCTCTGGGTGCTGGAGGACTACGACAACGACGGGAGCTGGGCGCGCCGGTTCCGGGTGCGCTTGCCGCCAGCGTTACGGCATGCGACGCTGGCGATGAAGCTAGGTGTGGAGGGCCAAAATAATGTGATTCTTTTGGGAGACTGCTGGAATGCTACGGTGGGACTGTACCATCTGACGAAGAAAAGGTTGTTGAAGAAAATCCAGTTTGTTACCGCTGATGGTCCACGGGATTCTCTTCCTCGCACCCAGCTGAATACTATTGTGTTCCGGGATAGCCTTAAGCGTCACGCATTCTTCGATTCTCGTGGAGCCCAATAAATCTAGCTAGGGTCAAGACAGTACTCCTCAATCCTGCACGATAGCAGTTTATTTATTTTTAGGTTTGCTAGAATTTGAGATTCCAGAAGCTAAGTGTGCATATGCTTTGGCATGATTTTTCCTTTTCTTCGGTCAATTCACATCCGAACACATATTTTCCTTACGATCGAAATCTGGTGCCGCCGGACGAAATTGGATATATTCCTTGGAATCGAAATCTGACGCCGCCGGTCGCCTGCCACGGCGCGGCCCTGACGCCATCACCCTTGCTATAGAAACTCCGTGTCTCCGTGTCTGTGGCTTGTGGAAGCCATTGCAATTGCAAAACCTCAGCGGAACAGAGCAATCAAGAGCGCGCGAGCGATCAACGGAACAGAGCGGTGCAGCGATGCTTTGTCAGATCGTCCCGTCCCACGCGAGCTGACCAAAACAATGAAATGAATGAGAGCAAGAAACACTGCGCCGTCGGCCTACGTCACGATCTCAGGATGTTGGGAAGTTGGGAAACCTTTTTGTGGGACGGTCATTGACGCTAGTTTTTAGCTGTCAAATTTAAATATGTAACTCCAATCATATAACAACAACGATCTTAAATAATAAATAATTCACATTACTAAAAACTCCATCCTACATAATATTATGTAGATAATTCACATTATTTAACAAACTTGAATAATAAACAATTCACATAATTCAACAATTGGAATAGAGCTATTCATCCATCGGCACCTTCGTCCATTTACGAAGACGTGTGCATTCGTCCACCGCCAACACGCCATTTGGATCAAAGAATTCTCCGTCCTCATGAACCTCGCCATGTCCCTACAAATATTGACGATGCCTCTGTCTTCGAGTGCCGAATTGCGAGTGTCGATCCTAGTCATTTGCAGTTATACAATAAATGAAAATTAGGATGTATTGCAATTAGGAAGTTTGCACATGGCAGTGTATAAGAGACTTACATCTTCAGGGTTCGTCCGGTACCTCCCATTGTTTCTGAGGAACTCGCACACGTAATATCCGCATAGCACAGAGTCGGGCGGTTGCTCGTGGCACTGCAATCAAATAGAAAAATAATGAGTTGTTATAATGACAAGTCTACATTATATGAAAAAAAACCAAGTTATTATGTTCTTACCTATCTATGTGTTATTATTTTCATCGCTTTCTTCCTGTTTTCAAGGCATTCCCCGCCTTTGAGTACGTAAAGCCTGTGCGCACTTTGAGGATATAAAGTAATACAATTTAAGTGCATAGAATCTCAACATGCATTTAAGTACTGCCAAGGGATGTCTTACTTTTGTACAATGCCTAGGAATTTCTTGTAACTATCTTTGGTAAATCTACCTGAGTAGAGGATAATTGCATATCCAAGCTTGGGGTAAATACAAATGCAAATCCAGTTGTCCTGCATTATATTAAAATAATTTATATAATAGATGGGATTAATTAGCACCATGTATATAAATAGTAATTTAAACTAACTAGCTTACTAAAAATTGTAAGCCCTGTGATGCACTGCTTGTGAGCCTTTACACGGACATTTTGTGCATTTCTTCTTAATTTGTGGTATTTTTTCTTTATAGTATTTTTCTCCGCTTGTGTCTGTGCTGCTTCCATTTCTGCTTTGACCCTTTCATTCATTTTGAACGTGTGCTCTGGCTCGCTAATTCGTGCTAGGTCAAGGTACACTACCGCGTACCTGCCGTTCGTCAATTCTTCCTCTTTCCATTGCATCTTGCAAAATAGGTAGTCGCTCAGGTACTAGACATATAAAATATATACATATGTACGTAAAACTCGTGTATGCGGTACATGTGGACTTACAAGCACCATGTTTGAATGAGCTGGACGTCGAGGTGTTGATGACGGTAAAGTCTGAACAAATTCTCAAAATCAATCACAATCTCGTAATCCCAAGCGCCAAGAAAAATATTTTTTGGGATACACGCGGTGATTGCTCGAATGCCTTGCTTTATTATGTCCATGATTCATCCATGTAGCTTATTAAGTTCCCGTGGGCCGTCCAACAGATTCCACCGATACAAGAATGATTCCTGGTACTGGAGGACTATGACAGCAACGATGATGCGAGCTGGAGGCCATTGCGGGGTGCGTGCTGGGCGATGGACCCGGGCATGGAAGGGCGGTAGGGTGTGACTCTTCAAGGGGATCGCATGAGACGTTGGGTGGTGCTGTACGATGTGATGGAGAAGAAGGTGTTGAAGTAAATCCAGCTTCTCACTGACGATAGGCTCCACCGCTTCGATACGTTCGTCTTCAGGGCTAGCCTAGAGCGACACACCTTCTTCGATCGTCATGACCCCCAAGATCTGGACTGCAGTAAGCAAGGGCATTCCCACTTAGCTGCCAGGGATTCAGGTGCTGGATCAGCGCGAAGCTGAACTCACGTCATTTGCTAAAGCCAAACTCTCTGCGGTTATGAATGTTACTGTATTAGCAGTAACGGTTGACCAATTATGTATACATAATTACATACCCCTCATTGCTGAACAATTGCGCTTGGATACCTACCGCTGTAGTACTGCTTCAGTGTTTACTGGTAATCTTCTTATTCGCATCTCATCAATTGGAATAGAGAATGCAAGTTACCTTACAAGTTTCAGTTAAAAATTAAAGGGCTTCACCTCACGAGTTCAGAAAAAAGCAAGCAAAAAAATGAAAATGCAGGGCACGAATACCATGACAAGTACTACGTACCACTGAGAGAATAGCATCATATAGTTCCCATTAAGCATTACTAGGCTTACTGATTTTTGCATCAGTAATCATGCGCGCAACACAGCAAAATGCAGAACAATCTGCATCGTGGACATGGCGTAGGACTGAACTGAGGAACGAGAACGAAGTTCAGTCATATCAGTAATGTATAACCCAAGAAAGGCTGGACAGGATCTCCAGTGTTCCTTGTGCATAGAGCCTAAGAAGAGGCACCAACTTATCCAGTTGCATCTCCCACACACAACTGTACTTCAGTTAGTTAAACTAAGCAAAATCAGCTTCCATGTCATGCAATGAGTGGGTCCATCATGAAAAGCAAAGTACTAACTAGCAAGTAACAATCACTTTCTACACTGTATTATCATATTGAATACAGTGGTAAGCAATGAAAGCCCAGAATGCTGCTAATAAAACGAGGTTGGATTGTGAGCTGCATTCATGCGGTCCTCCATTTTTCAACAGATAGTTAAGCAATAGGTAACAAGCTCATCAGCATATCTGTGTGTATTCTGAAATCCATCGGAACCTCAAGCCTCTCAAAACTTCATTATTCAGTAACATCATAGAGGACTGTGCATAGAGATAGAGTATAGTGTTTGCCTCAGAATCAAAATTCAAATGTCATGCAAATCCTCTTCGTGTAAGGGGTGGACAAACTCACAAAACACAATATAGCCTGTCAAGAATGTACATGTGCCAACACACCAAAATTTTCCATGGTATGTGAGCTGAATTTCAGAAGCTGAAGATTGCATACTGCAATGTTCCGCTTAAACCTTTAACAGAGTGTACTTTCAACTCAAACTCCCAAACTACAAACAATTTACGTCAATCCAGGTTGCAATCTGTCACCTAGGAGTGCTACAGTAATAGCCATGGCATCAACAGGAGAATCTTCACTGTAAGGCTGAGAGGTGGTTTGCAATACACAGTCGGGTGGAATCAGAAACTTGCTAGGCCTGGGCTGATCAAGTGTGTTAATACATTGTTTGTCATACTAGTGAGGAAAGGACCATGATAGGTTTAGAGACTGGGTCCATGGTAATCGTCTGTGCTATGAGGGAAAAAAACACAATTTCCTGAGCATACCAATGTGCTCAACACATAGCTGCTCAATCGAAAGTTTACAACTAGACAGACAGAACTCAATTCCTGACAGCGTCTTCACTAAAACATGTCAGAATGCCAAGGAAAATGTATGCATTACATTATTACATAAAACACTCACTTCATTGGTTTCGGAGCCACATGTTATGTATCCATCGTGAACAGATAACCCTACAAAATTCTGCAGAAGAAATTATTAGTAAGGTTGATTTCAGATTAATTCAACAAACAGGTTAACCTCAGAAAACAAACAAGCAGTACTAAATTTTTCTCATACCTTCTCATTGGTATGACCATTCAGTGTCAGGCTGCAAGAATCAGTAGATAATCCACTGCAATTAGTCCGGTTAAGATCCCATATCTTCAATGCGTTGTCCATTGATGCAGAGATAAGTGTTTCTGGATCCAAGAACCTTACATAACTGACAGCTTTACCATGTCGCGAAATAGTACACCAAGGGATCCTTGTGTTCCTCAGGTCATAGCAGTATATCTTGTAATCAGCTGAACCAAATGCTAGCATGTGGGAGGAGTATGGAGAGAACTGAACACAGCATACGTTGGCCACATTTCTGATTGTATCAATGCAATTTTTCTGAGAACAAGAAATTAAATGATATTAAAACGTAGTATGAAATTGTAGTTATGGAAGATAAAAGGTAAGGAGCAGTGGTCAACCCGACACACATGCACTGCAGATTTCTGTGCATTGTGATATTTAGCCTGCAGCCTTTAAAAATATGCTAGCTATCACCCAAGTGACAGCAAAAATATGGTAGCTAGATGAGTTTGATATTTCTCTTGTATAACTCTCTGTCTCACCTTAAGTATCTACTATTTGTGTGCTTTTAACTCAGGATATTGGAGGTAAGAGTAAAATATGGCATAGAGAAAGGAGTGGATGTATTTCAGAAACATGCCTGGTTAATACTCCATACTTTCACGCAACAATCATCACTTCCACTTGCCAACTTAGTAGGGTCCACTTCTGAAAAACTCACAGACCAAGCTCTTTTCCGGTGCTCTGTAAACTGTGTGAATCCTTGACCAGAGCTGGCATTCCATAACTGCATTTCACAATAATAATTAAGCTAAATAGCACAAAAGAGGGAAACACAGGAATAACACGCAGTCCATCTCCAGGACTGATGTTCATAACAGACAGGCTTTTGCTCTTTGTTATAGTATCAAGGGAACAGCAAAGAAACATCCAAACCATAAGAAATGATAAACGAGTGGAGAAGGTGGCAGCTCAAAAATGGAACATGCTGGAGGTAGCAATTGAGCAGTGCTGAGTGCTAAAAGGCTGAACGATAAGAACTACTGCTTTTCACATGAAGCAACTAGAAGATCTAGATATGAAACAGTGTTATTAACCCACCTTCATGTTTATATTTCCTGGCTAACATATTTCTATTCCCCTAGCTTTTCTTTTCTGTATAGAAACATCCTGAGTTCCTGACACAATACAAATATAGCAGAACTGCTGAAAGTACCAGTAGCTACCATCAGATAACTCAACAGCTTAAGAATTTTGGCTGAACAGGTGCAACAAACTCAACAAAAGAAAATGCAGTTCTCAAACAGCAATCAGTATGCCTAAAGCTCACCAAATTTACCTTCACAGCACTTACCTCAACAATCAATCTACCTGTGCTCCCTCTCAGAGCATAACAGTACTGATAACATAGAAGGCGCAGAAGAAATTGGCACAGCAGACACTAGATTGTCCTCACAAAGGTAAAACTATGAGGACGCGAAGTTTAAATCAGTACACAGCTTGTGGAAAATAGATCTGTGCCCACAACATAAACCAATCTCACTATACTGAAAGTATCTCGAATCCACAGTCACCATTTGGTGCATACTTGATAATAACAGCATCACCAAATTATATAAGATCAAATCCATCTGAACCAGCGTAATGCACAGATGAGAATCAGAGATCACACAGTAAATACAGCAAAAACAAATAAGCTTGTAAACAAACAAAATTAACACTTGGGGAGACTAGTAAAAGAAATATAAGACAGTCTTCCCAGATTCTGCATCCCTTCTGTTCTAGCATAGGCACTTGCCTGCAGTACCCTGTCACAGTGCCAATGGAAAGAAATTCAGAATGCTGAATTGCACAGGTTCATCTTCCAAGAATATTACTTGGGTGGAATCACAAGGAAACAATCTTATCACCAGCACACAAATTCTCAAAGTGGATTCACAATCAATGACCTCACACAATCTTAAACGGCAACCAACCAACCATTTTCTGTATTCAGGTATGTAAATTGAAACTTGAGAGTAAAATGAAGTACATGAATGCTGTGGCGGTTAGGCACAGCAAATGAAACACAAATTCAGAGATGGAGAGTCTGTCTCAAGGGAGAATCCAAACTGGAGAAGAGGTTTTTGAGGAACCCTGCCCCGGTAAGAAGCTTTCAAGGTTCGGTGGTGGCCCTTGGATCCACCTTCCAGTATCGCTGCAGGGATAAACCCTCTCATTACCACCATGGCACATGATGTGCTCGTCGTAGAAGCTCTGATCATCCACGAAGTAGATGCCGTCCTTAAACTCTGGGTACTGAGCCAGCTCGTAGGATCTGGAGCAGCCTCGCCCCACGAACAGCATCCGGCCATCCAGGCTCGGTTGATGGGTGCAGATGCAAAAATCGTGATCACCCATGTTGACATGAAACTCTGGAATGATCATTCTGAACACCCTAAATGTTTCAGTTTCCCTTGCTGTCTTAGCACCAGAATAGTACCGAACTACCACTAGCAGTTCCCCGCGGGACTCCACAAGGTAATGGCAGCCCGGGGTCTTGTCATCGGGAAGGGGCTGCCTGCCATCCAGTTCGTACTTCAGACGAAAGTGTTTCCAGTGATCTACGTTATCCAGCACAAATTGCCCATCTGGAAGGAACACCGGAGTCTAAACAAAGAAGTGGTCACCTGGCGTGATGCAATGCAGTGACCCATTATAAAATGTTATGTCATCTGCTTCTACAAAGATGGGCGAATTGATAGCTGATAATGGGTCGACAGCGATTTCATCCCCAAGCCTAAACAGTGCAATCTGGGTAGCTGTTTCACGGCCTACTTTGCCAAAGTGAGACGTTAAGATGGGCTTCACTGATGGATGGACGTAACGGACTATCGCTGCCCCAATGCAGGCTCTGCAGCTATCTGGTGCGGCGGAGAGGGTGGCGGCAAGGATTTTCTGTGGGTATGATAAACCACTCTGGCGGTATGTAATCTCAATGGGAAGTCTCTGCCTGCTTCCGGTAAGTAAGTTAACCATCACACTGTCACCATTCTCCAATGTAGAGAACAACCAACGGCCATCGTATGCACCATAGTGGTATGCAGTATGCACGTACATTGGGGCGCCAGTAGTGTGCGTGGTACCATTCCCGCCACTGCCACAATTTAGACAGTACAATAAGGGCCCGTCGGTGGAAGCTGCAAGCAGCCACGGAAGCTGTGGCTGTATGGCCCGCGCCCCAGGGTCAGAGAGCACCAGGCAGCACACGCGGAGGGTCCGGACACGCTCGGTGTCGCAAATAATGTGGCGACTGATCTCACGGACCATATCCAGTGGCAAAGCTTTGGCATATGGCCGGTTGTATAGGAGCAGCCAAGCCGGAGGAGAGTGGTCCGAAGGCCCCTGCTCCGGGAAGTAGAGCTCAATATTGGGAGGCGGCCCTTGCGTCCATCTGCCGTTGTTGCTGCAGGGGTACTGCCTCTCACAGACACAATGGTCGTCGTAGAAGCTCCGATCATCCAAGAAGTATATGCCATCCTCGAACCCCGGGTACTCAGCCGTCTTGTAGGATCTGGAGCAGCCTCGCCCCACGAACAGCATCTGGCCACCCAGCGTGTCCAGCTCACCCCAGGACCAGGGGTATTCAATCTCCTCGCCCTGATCGTCCGCCTCCGCGACCTGATTGTCCTCCCCGTCCTCATCGGCCACCTCCTCGACGTCCTGAACAGGTCTCAGCGCCCGGAACACCCTGAACGCCGCCGCCGGCTTGTTGGCTCCACAGGTGAGCCTGACGACCATCAGCAGTTCGTCGCGGGACACCACGAGGTAGCGAGCTTGGACGACAAGGCCGTCGTAGTTGCGGCCCTCGCGCTGGAAGAACCACACATCGGAAAGTACTTCCAGATCCCCACCTGCATCATGAACCGGTTCGCACCGGCGGATGTGTTCGCCTTGGGTCAGGAAGTAGAAGGCCCCTTGGTAGCACAGGACGTCCTCAACTTGCAAATGCGGCGGAGTTGGGTCGGGGTCAGGCATGAGATCGTAGGCGTCCGCGTCACCACCAAATTCGACGTGCCAGAACGCGAACCGCCGCAGGGTGGGGACGTTGGCCGGCCAACGGGAGATGATGCAGGCGCCGACGCACTTTCCCTGGTCCGGTGGGGACGAGAGGGCGGCGGCGAGGATGACCATGTCATCGTGGGCGGCGGCGAGGGGGCCGTCCTGCTGCAGGCGGTACTTGTCGGGGATGAGGAAGGTCCTGTCGGCGCGGAGGTTGACGAGCTCGTGGTCGGTGTTCTGGTTGAAGGCGAGGAAGAGCCATGCGCCTTCGTGCGAGCCGAAGAAGCGGGCGCCGTGCGGGGGCGCGTTGGTCTCGTAGTGATGGACGCAGCCGCTGAGGGCGCAGTAGAAGCGGGTGGAGCCGCCCGATGGGAGGACGAGCCACGGGAGCGGGGGCGGCGGGGGCGGGAGGTCCGCGAGCCTCGCGCGCCATGAGCGGCAGGCGCCGGCCATGCTGCCGCGGTCGACGGCGCACGGGACCCGGCGGACGATCTCGCGCAGGGCGGCGTGGGGGAGGCCGTCCGCCCAGGGAGGTGGCTCGGCCATGGGAGCTCGGAGAGGTGGGGGCGAGGGATTGGGGATTGGATTGGGGGAGGAAGGGAAGACGTCGAGGAACTGGAAGACGTTGGTTTGGTGGTGCGGGGGGTTTGATTTGGAATTTGTTCTGGAGGAAGCCTTGGAGTTGGAGCAGAGAGGGGGGGAACGGTGCAAAGAAGGCAAGAAGCAGAGGAGGGAGGGAGGCTCGTTTTGCAACGGATCGTGCTGGCAGGGCTGCCTGGGCTCTTGGGCCGGTTTGATCGCGACAAAGTTTCAGCCCACAACGATTATGCGAGTTGGCACAAATTACACCGAAATTGCCACCGGCTTCTACCGGTCTCCCCGCGTACCTGTAGGGTCGTCGGTGGATGGGATGGGCGTGCCGCTGCCGCCTACAGCCCGCCGCCCCTTTCTTGGTTGGCTCGGGCCGGCCGGCCGCCATCCTCGGACCTGGGATCGGCTGGAACCGGCACAAGCGCTGCCCGGCGTCCACGCCAAAGCCGCGGCCGCAGGCGCCTGAACCGGCGTCCGGCGGGGGCTAGCGCGTGGACCGGTGGGGGAGCGGCATGGCTGGCTGGATGAAGCTGGATAGCGGGAGAGTACGACGGCAAGGCTGGAGCGGACCGGGGCTTGGAGCCTTGGACTGGCGGAGACGAAGACGGGCGACGGGTGGCGCCCGAATGGAATGGAGCGGCGTGGCCGGCGAAGTTGGGCGGCGGGAGAGCAGGAGGGCAAGCCCGAAGCGAACCGGGGTAGGAGCGAAGCCACGGGCGGCGCTTGCGCAGAGGAAAGAGATAAGGTAGAAAGTAGAAGACAGGAAGATAAGGTAGAAAAGGGTCCTGAATAAAAGGAAAACAAAGATCTATTTTTTTAAAAAAAGAAAACAAAGATCTGTTATAAATAGGAACAAGTTCATTTTACTCACTTCAACCATTCACTTCGTCCATTCCATCTTCCTCACCAAACCATTCCAAATTATCGCTTTAGTTTTTCTAGTTTATAGATATTTATATGTGCACAAACATCTATGCGATTTGTCCATTCCATCCCCTCACCAAATCGTTCCAAATTGTCAGTTCATAAATATTTATATGCGATTTAGTTCATAAATATTTGTATGCGATTTGGAACGGAGGAAGTAAAACACAAGCCGGGCTCAAGAACTGGGATCAGCTGTGTCCTACTCGCCATCTGCTCAACTTCAAGAAGCTGTTCTCAACTTCAAGACACAAGGCCTCATTGATCTCGGAACAAAAAAAGAATACAAACATTGCAAAGCCACACCTTATGGTCACTAGAGTGAAACAGATCAATGCACTCATCCTTTATTTGATGATGCACTCAACAAAAAATGCACATGCCAAACAGAAACACATGTAAAGTCTACACGGTTCCAACAAAATCCATAGGCGAAAAACACCACCTGTCCTGCTTCATGGTCAAACACTCATCAATTACAACACTATAGAGCAGTTCGATACTGCAAAGATAAACCAAAACCATGTATCACCAGGTTATTATTATCGCCAATTGACACATGGCCTCAATGATGTTCATCTTCATCGTCGTCATGCCCATCTGGATCACCTCTGTCACCAATGGCCCTGAGCTGCACAAAGTCAACAAAAAGAATATTTCACCACTGGTAACTAACAGCAAAATCAACTAATGTTGGACATCTTTTATAACAATCAGCCAAGGCATTGATTTCAGTTACCACAAAGTACTGCGAGCAGACATGACACTCATGTGGTTTATCCTTTTCCAAACCAAACCAGACAACATCATGTTCGTCCTCTGCAATAAGCCCGATGGAAGAATTAACCAGTTATGGTGAGTTACATATTTAACACTTACAACCATCATATATGGTTAGCCTTGACATACCTCCTTCACCACCAGGACAGCCAACTATTCTCTTATTATAGTAGGATTCTATCACAGCTGGTTCCTCCTGCAGGCATGGCATTCAAATGAACAATCTTGCACCACAGAAAATCTCATATGCAAAACCAAAATATAAAGAAGAGAATGATCAAGTATCTGCACATATCTAGAATAAATATGCAGGTAATGTCAGACATAGTATACTTTGGAGGACATGCCTAGGACTCAAGAATAGGAACAGCAGTACCACAGACAAGTGAAAACAACAATATACCCATGTAGTGTATTAAATTTTCAACGTATTATTGTTTTCTTAGGTTGCATGCTTACCTCCACAATTCCCTAGCTAAGTTTATACTAAACCTACCTATCACTAACAGGGCTCATTGCCTCCTTTAGTTAACATGGGTACCACATGTAGTTACAGTGTATTCAATCACAAGCATGATCAACTGCATCCTTAAGCAAAGAACATTGGAGTCACTAGTCAGTGCATGAATTCAGCATGAAAGACCAGGAAGTTGATGGATTGTAGTTGAAAACATCTAAGTGCACTCCACAACAAGCAATAAACAAATCTAGCCTGACACTTAATACAAGTCCAAGTGATAGTTCAGTGCATGTATGACCAACCAATGGTGTATTTAGAAAAGCTCCTTAAGGAAACTTAAGCACGATAAACTTCAATTACTTTATAATTTGCCATGCCCGATGAGAAAGGCCCCTACATATCGAGTCTTTTATGTTGTTCAGAACAATTGAGCAATAATGTGGCATAGAAAGTCAGGTATGCAAAAGAAAAATAGCTGGGGAAGGACCGATCAAGAACTTCCACGTATCTAGACTAAATATGCAGGCAATGTCAGTACTTAGAATGCATAGGAGGCCATGCCTAGGATTGAACAATAGCAGAACCACAAACAAGTGAAAAACACAGTCTGAATCTATTATGCATTAAAACAGATCTGTTACGTTTATGCTTTGCCTTCACAGTTGCCTAGCTAAGTGGCATACTACATCCACCTTATCTGCCAGGGCTCTTTCTGCTAACAGGAGTAGCCCATGTACTAAAGTGTATTCAATCACTGCAAGACAGTGCACCATCTCAGCATGGAAGGATAGGAAGTTGAAAACATCAAAGCGCACTCCACAACAAGCATTGATACTTAATGCAAACCTCCAAGTGACAAGTTAGTTATAAGCTACCCTGGGATTTCATTTTCATGTAATGGCTGACTGATGGTGTATTAGAACAACTCCTTCAGGCAATGTAGTTTAAGCATGATAACATTTCAAATACTCAATAATTTGCTACACTATATGAGTAACAAGAGATGGATCTGGTGAGCCAAAAATGTGTTACTTACAAACATGCTAGAGTTACGTGATACATCATTAGTTGCAGTTAGCACAAGTTGATGCAAGGAAACAACTACTGTACACATTTTTGTCATGCGGCTATCACAAATTGAACCACTGGCAGGGCGGCTAGAGATGAATTGGACTTGCATTTTCCATACCACATCACACAGTTGGTGCGATTCTACAAACTCAGGTATTGCAGATAACAAATTTCAGAGCAGCAATCAACTCACCTTAGTGCCGAAGGGGCCGACGGGAGGATCCATGTCGAACCTCTTCTCCCCTGGAGAAGCACGCGACAGATTCAGGTTAAAATGCCGCCGCAACCCCACACAAAACGCAAACCCAAACCGCGACACCCCTCACCTGGAGCTCCGCCTCGAGCTCCTCGCGCTCTAGCCCCGTGGCGATCGGCATGACATCCTCGACCTTGGTCGGCGCCAGCTTGTCACCTTCGCAACCACACCACAGGGCATCGATCAGAACAAGCCGCTCCAGGAGAGCCGCGAAACAGCTGGAGATCTGAGGCCCGGGCCGGGCCGGGGGCGCTTACCAGGAGAGGAGAGGAGGGGCGAGGTGTGCCGGAACGCCGCCGACGCCGTGGAGAGGGGCGCGGCGCGGACGCAGGACGACAGCGTGGCGGCGACGCACCGGAGGGAGGGGGCTAGGGTTTGGAGGCGGCGCCACATGGCGGCCGTGCTGGTGGTGTTCTCGGGTCGCCCCTCGCGGTGGTGGGAGGTGGAGGGAGATGCCGGGGTTGTGAGTAGTCTGGGCTTTGGAGCTCCCGTTTTGGGCACTGCGGCAGGAGTGAGGCGGGTTTTCCAATCCGCCGTCACTGTAGGGAAAACATACTCTGAGCCCGAAGCAATTCAAAGCGTGAGCGGGCAACGTTGTGCGCCAGCGCCACGCCACCACCTCACGATCACGAGACGCCACGGGTGCGCCGGCATTTCAACTCGCCTCAAAAACCCACCGAAGAGAGGTCGATCACACAGGCCTTACTTGCTGAAGCTGTCTCCCTAACAACCTGACCGCAGGAATCATCTGGCGTGGCGGCGCAATATGCCATGTGTGGCCAAGCGTGGGCTCCAACAAGGCAATCATGACGGCAATGGCACTGGCAGCCATGTAGGGCGCGTTTGGCAGCCTGCAGCGTCTCAGCCAGGCTCGAGCCAGCCCAGCCAGCCTCATTGGATGTAGAGATGCTGTTTGGTAAATTTGTAGCCCATGATGATGGTTGGGCTGGAAGGGTGATTGTTAGCATGGAGGAATTGTTAAAACTACCTTGCATATGGGCTAAGGTAAAGTTACCATACCTTCCTCCTCCATTCTTCTATCTTCCGTCGCCTCTCCCTCTCTCTTCGTCGATCCCACCACCACCCGCGCACCCACCCTCTCTGGTGCGTGGGGGCATGCGCCGGCCGTGTGGTGGCGCGGTGTGGCGGAACCGCCCAAATTAACTTGGCTAAAACACACTTAAGTCATTTAACATGCGATCATGTACTTTAATCAAGTCAATTCGGTCGTCCATCGGATTTCATCCGATAAACCACTTACCTCAGGATCGAGAAAGCAAGACTCGCACAAAGGCGAGTGGTTACAGAGATTACAACTGTCCATCATAATTAAACAAGTGCATTAAATTATTACAACTTCAAGTTTGAAATTCAAGCAAAGTTTGCAGAGTTCTTAAACAACCGAAATAACTGAGCAGAAGCTAAACGTCGTTGCAGGATATCATGACGAAGCCGATCATGACATCATTGATCCCGATCCTCGTCGTCCGAGGAGGGATCCCACTCACCCGTCCAACCAGGAGGAGGTTGGGGAGGCCAAGTGCTACTTGCAGCGAGCTCAGACGCATCAACATCACCTGAAAAGATGTGCCACAACAAGGCTGAGCGACTACGCTCAACAAGACTTAACCGACCGGTGGTATTACTCAACCAACACCTAGACATGCGAGCTTTTTGGCTCTAAGGTTGATTTTTGCCAAAAGCGACTAGTGTAGGTCCTTAATTTCAATGTTTTAGCCACCACTTCTACATTCATTTACCAGTCTAAGTTAGCCACTATACTAATCAAGCATAGTTCCCAAGCAATTAATGACAGCTAACAAAATTTGATCATCATCATCTTTCCTTTTTACTCAGTGTAGCATAGCGATCAAGTAGTCCTAAACTGTGAGAGGTAGACGAATCAATTCAAATTTCTTAACCATGCATGGCGAACCTAATCCCACGACATCCGCGCACTGCGAATGATCGCTTCATTTGTCAGCCGTCCCCATCAATTCCCAAACTCATGTCAGGCCCACTTCCCTTGGTACAAGGCTCCATAGACCCGGCCTCTGCCGTTCTATGACCGCACTTGTCACCACATGCGGCCGCAAGGGAACTCCGTTCCAGAGATAGTGGAACGATCCACTCACGTTCCGGTTCAATCAGGTACTAGGCTTCCCCATCCCATACTAGGTATGAGATTAGTACTTTCAAATACTTGATCATGAACACTACCACATCTCGACCTTAGTCCAATTTCATGTAGACAGATGGGGCAATTCACCGACCACCAAAATAGTTCACAGAGACCTGCCCCGTCCATCGTCCTTATAGTTGTGACAAAAAGGAAAGCAAACAACTCCTATAACTCACGAGTGACAGTCAATCACTCGACTTTTACCGAGTCCTATTAAGCATTTCAACTACTCGACCTATCATACTAGTGTTCAGGTCAAAGGGCACTATTTCATGCATCTACGGTATCAATCAATTCCTAAAAATGTAAATGCACAATCAAGCAACCAAATATATTGCAAGTAGTTAAAGATAGGAATTTATGCTCCAGGGCTTGCCTTTAAACTCAGAGTTAGTTAGCTGGTCCTCGACTTGCTCTTGCACGGGCTCGGCTCTGACTAGCTGCAGATCCGCTACGGCTTCTTCTTCCGACGCCGGGTGAAGCTCGTATGTCCAGTCAACGAGGTTCAACTCTACACGACATGCAAATGCATCCAGTTTAATTTCCATGCTTTCTCATAGAATGCAAAACACGAATTTGCACTGAAATAGAAATTACATTATGACCATATTCACCTAAACAAGGTTCTACACCTTCTCTATCTGCACAAGGTAAGGTGTGTTGTGGTACAAAACCTAGGGTGAATTTGATGGTGATTGTGTACATATATATAACTTAACTTTACTAAACCTTAGATCGGAAAGTTATCCTATTTCTAAATGTTCTTTTGTATCTCTTCCAAAAATTACCTTTATCATTATTCGAGGTTTCTTTCTTTTACTTAGCTAGGTTCATCTTCCAAATTTTATTTCCATCTTAAAACAGCAAGCTAGGAAGCCACAAATTTGATAGAAACTTAACCTTGTCATAGATAAGCTACTGCATAAATTTGAGGTCCATTGGAGGTGCATTAAAAGAATTAGAATTACTTTATTATTACCCTAAGGTAGCATACACTTAACCATTTTTAAAACAGAAACCATAATGAATTTGAGGATGAAATTTTAACAGTAGGTTCCAGAGGTGAAATAAAGCTTTTGGTGATTTTTTCATAATTTTTAGTGAAGGGTATCTCTTTCCATACATTTACCCTATTTATTCTTCCCTAAAAAGGAAAGTGGTTTTTATTTCTATTTATGATCAGGCTCCATATTGTTCCTACAAACTACACTATATCACTGACTTATTCCAATTGGTTTCACATTTTTATCGTCTCTGGTTTAATTATTGTGCAAAAAGACAAGAGCAACCTTAGATTTCCATGATAAACCTAAAACAGAGATTTAAACACATGAGCTAGGCTCCACATTATTTTTATAAGCTTCCATTCTCTGAAAAAAGCACTTGGACATTGGATTTACCTTTTTAGCATTTTTCTATAATTTGTTATGATTTAATTAGCTTAAACAAGGTTTAAATCATATAACATTAATCCTAGTAGAGACATGTGCCAAAAGTATTTTTATTAGAAACTGCACTTTATACTGAGTCTAGCAAAATTGGTTTGACATTTTTATGAATTTTCTATGAGTTTTGATGAATTTCCAAAGTTAAACATATTTTTTGCCGATTATAAAAAACCGATCTAGCCCTCACGTCTAGACTTTATTTGCGTAGGGGTCCTTGGTTTTTGCACTAGAGCCCCTTATTCAATTTTCTAAATCGCAATCGGGTCCCCAAGCATGCGGTGGTGGCGGCCGGCTGAAATTCCGGCGACTCGCCAGCGGCTTTGGGGCAGTAAGGGTCCGGGGAGGCTTACGGGCTCACCTTAAGCCGATTTGAAGCAGTTGTGGATGACGGGAGGCTCGGCCGGGGCGGAACGCAACAGCAGACGGCGTGCGGCTACGATGGCTACAGGCGGCGGTGTTCCGACGGGGCTGGTGCCGGGCGGAGGCGTCGGGCGGTCGCAGCAGCTTCACGAGGCAGCAGAGGTGCTGGTGGTGGTGTTGGCGAGGGGCGGCACGAAAATGTTATTAATCAACTTGTGCATATAATTTATATGTATAACAATATTTACTTATTACAAATTGCATTGAAAAAATAATTGAAAAGGAAAAAGAGAAAAAGAGAAAAACCAGACCGCACTAGCAGCACGTGGCCGGTGGGCCAGCGCGCGAGCGCCAACTCGGCGTTTGGATACAAGGTGCTAACCTTTAGCAGTTGTCACATCGGATGTTTGGATGCTAATTAGGAGGATTAAACATGAGCTAATTATAAAACTAATTGCAGAACCCTATGCTAATTCGCGAGACGAATCTATTAAGCCTAATTAATCCGTCATTAGTAAATGGTTACGGTAGCACCGTATTGTCAAATCATGGACTAATTAGGCTTAATAGATTCGTCTCGCGAATTAGACTCCATCTGTGCAATTAGTTTTTTAATTAACCTATGTTTAATATTCACAATTAGCATCCAAATATTCGATGTGATAGGTGGTAAACTTTAGCACACGTATCCAAACGGGGCCTCAACATTGCCGCCTCCGGTTGGACAGTCGTGGTGTCCGTCACATGATCGCGATCTCGGTTTCGGATTACGCCGCGAGCGATCGTATTTTTTTGCATGTCTCGTCTGCCCCCCTGATCGTCCGCCTGCCTGTGTATATGCGTCCACCCACGTCACATCAGGCGCGTGCGTTGCGCATCCGGATTCGGGACTCCGTCTCCTGGCCGGGCTTGGGCTGCCAGCGTCGTGAGGGTGGCGAACTCGTAGGCCACGTCATGCCCCGTGGCCCAAAACGCGAAGCGGCGGCGTCGCGGCGCTTGGACGTCCGGCTGATATTAGGCGACAATGCCAGCGGCAACGCAGCAGGCATCACCCGGCGGGGACGAGAGGGCGACGGCGAGGAGGAAAACCATGCCGCGGGGATTCTGGCCATGGCTGTCCATTTGTCCTGAAGGACCACGTACTTCAGGGAGGACGCAGGTCCGTCCCTGCCAGCAATGTTGACGAGCTCGTGGTCGGTAGTCTGGTCGAAAGCGAGGAAGGGCCAGGCCGCCCAGGCGCCTTCGTGCGAGTCGAAGATCGAATGGAGACGGTATGGAGACGGATTGGAGTTCGGATTTGCGACGCTATCATGGACGCGCGCGTATCGACGTAGCACGATTCATCGCGCTGTGGCATCTCTATTTGTGGTGGCAGGTAGAAGCAGCATTGAATATGCAAAACTGTAATACTTGCAATTAAAAATTATTTATGAATTTATGCATATCAACATAAATTTGTACACCTAAATGGTTGAAAATATCATTTGGTTCAAAATATTTCAATTCGTTCAAAATATTTCAATTGGTCACTCAAAAATTTTCAATTGGTTCAAAATATTACACTCAAAATATTTCTTATGCATTTGACATAAAAATATTTCAATTGGTTCAAAATATTGCACTCAAATATTTCTTATGCATTTCTTATGCAGGCATTGTTTCCTTTCTACTCTACTTTACATTTTTCTTTTTATATTTTCATTTTATGCACCATTGTGAAGTAACACATAAAAATAATTATCTTATATACACCAGTACATTTTTTATATTTAGTAAGTTACATATAAGTTGTTTGGTAGAAGTTTCAACATGTTTGATGAGAATCTGGTTGGCACTTTCAACCCGCGCAAGCACTTGCACATGGCCAATCTCTCTGCTGGGTTAAGTTGTAGCTAGCCGGGGGAAGGTAATGCTTAGCATTAGGTAGTTCTTGCGGATGGAGCTCTGACCTGATTTGAAGGTGAACAGGATCCTTTTGTGATTTTAGTCCATCCTTTGCCTTGCCTGATAAGCCCAAGAGTCCGATGGTGCTATCGAACATATTCTTCTTATGATGCATCCCATCAATGGTATGGCACACTGCCAGCTCTCACCAGTATGGCAAATACTTAAAGAAGATAGACATCTTCTTAAACGGCACGTCTATGACGTCTGTAGTTTCAGCCTGCTTCCTTCCCCTTCTCATCTTATCAGCACCACCTAATGACTTCTTACCAAGTTTGAACTTGACCTTCTCACAAATTTCAAATACTATTTTACAGTAGCCAGTTTTGGAGCAAAGTCGTTCTCATTGGTGCCATCGAAGAAGTCCTTCATCCTACGGTATTTGTGTATCTTCAATAAGAAGCGCCTATGACGTATGAACACTCTCTTCATAGATCCCTTAAGATACATAGATGGTGTTCCATCCAAGCAAACTACACATGTTGTCTTATCTTTTACCTAACATGTCAGGGCAAACAAGGTGGGATAATCATTGATGGTAACAAAGATAATGACCCTTAGTGTGAAGTGCCCATGTTTGTACTCATCCCACATCCGAACCCCATCTTCCCAAAGTTTCTGCATAACTTTCATCAATGGCTCAAGGAAAATATCTATGTCGATGCCAGGCTACTTCGGGCCTTGTATGAGAATGGTTAGCAAAAGGAATTTCCTCTTGTGACCTAGCTATGGGGAAAGGTTGTATATGGTCATCAGCACTAGCCATGTATTGTGCGTGATGCTTCTTTCACCAAACGGATTCATGTCGTCTGTATTCAATGCGAATTGTACATTCCTTTTTTCATTCGAAAACTCTAGATGATTGGCATCGAAGGTCCTCTACTAGCGAGCATCAGAAAAATGTCAAAGCTTTTCGTCATACTTTCCTAGGCGATCAGCATGCCAAGTCATCATTTCATCGATCTTTGGGTTTGAGAACAAACACTTCAGACGGTCCGCTACCAGCAAGTACCACAGCACCAAGGCAAGGACTCTGCACTGAGTCATCATGTTAGTACTGATACAGAACTCGTCCTCCACGTAAGCACCAGCACTTTTCTTTTCAACCTTCTTCCTCTTATTCCCGATGGAGGAACTAGCACGGTCCTCACAGAAATCATCATTAATTTTGTAACGGCTAGCATCGCAATTTGGACACTTTTCCAATGTCGCGCACTCACCGCGGTACAATATACAGTAGTTCCTGCATGTGTGTATTCTCTACACATGCATCTTCTATGGATTGATAATCTTCTTTGCTTCGTATGTGTTTTTTGGCACAAAGTTGAGCTTCGGGAGCAAATTGCCCAGCAGAGTAAGGAGATCATTGAAACTATTGTCTGACCAGCCGAATTTAGCCTTCAGGATCAGAAGGACGAAACACAACACTGTCCACTCCTTCCCACATCACACATACATATGGTCCTTTGCTACCTTCTTGAGCATCTCGAAATTCTCTAACCCTTTAGCACTCCCGATCAACACTTCTGGTTCAAAGTGGTGCAACATGTCCTCCATATCAACATCACATTCCTCATCAACCTGTGGTTCCACACGCACATATGTTTGATCACCATTTTGATCTCCACGGTCATAATCATCATCCATCATAACATGATCATTGTCGTTTACTTCATCACCACCCACTTCATCATAGCCAATATTGATGTCTGTGTTGTTGGAAGTACCTCCTACCTCTCCATGGTGGGACCAAATTGTGTAGCCATCCATAAAATCTCGCTTTATCAAATGCCTTTTGATGACATTAGTATCCTCCCATACAATTTTGTTGCTACAGTCAAAAAACGGATAACGTATTTGCTTTGTCTTGCAAATGCGAGCGTACTTTTTCGTAGCCTCCACAAACTTCACTACCTCTGACATGAAAGGAGGCAAATTTTGTATGCCATACATCCATGGTCTTTGATCTATCTTTAACAACCTATGACAAAATTTCTATGTTATATTAACTAATTTAAAGAGCTATTCCATAAACTAAATTGAATTATGGATGTACTAACTAACAAGTAGCAAGAAATTTAATAAAAAACAATTCTATATTACCCCAAAGCTAATGAAGCTATAAATGATGGAAAGAAGTTGAAAAGGAATGTTGGAATAGCACAAACTCACCTTATGTAGCCACCTCCTCCAGAGAAATCAAGAGCAGAGAAATCAAGAGCAAAACCTTCCCCCTTAGAGTTGGTGTTTTTGAGCTTTTCCCAAGCAGTTAAGGCCCTGTTTGTATACGCTTTTCTGGAACTCACTTATCTGGCAAGCAAGCTTATCTGATAAGCCTGTTGCCTGGAGAATCTGTTGTCTGAATAAGCAGGGTGTTTGGCAATCCTGATTATTTTGTGTCGATTGTCTGTCCAGGTTGGTAAATTGACCTGAATGCCCCTAAGGCTGATAATAGCTCATTTTTATTGTGAATCTGAGGAGAAGACTATAATTCTAATGCCTTTGGAGTTTGTTAAATAGAAATTACATTACAATAATATGAAATTCATATGATAGATCGGTCTAGTATGGAAACATCCATCATGGGTACAACAACAAATCACGAAACCATAGCGACAGCAATAGCATCACGCAATGCACCCATATCAATGTCATCTCCTAAAGCACCACCACCACCATCTGTGCTAGGTTGGGTTGGATTACCATCATCTTCCTCAAAATCCTCTTCAAAATGCACGTCATATACGGCACTATCTCTGATGAAATTGTGAAGGGCCATACAAGCAACTATAATTTTTGACTGCTTGTTAACCGGATAACTGGGCAAATTCAAGAGAATGCGCCACTTCATCTTTATAACTCCAAATGATTGCTCAATCACATTTCTAAGGGATGAATGTGCATGATTAAACACTTCTTTCAATCCTACCGGATGCTGACCATGCTGCCATTCAGAAACATGATACCTCTATCCCTTGTAGGGTGCAAGAAATCCTTTTCTATTAGGATATCCAGAGTCAATAAGATAGTACTTGCCTGCATGTTATATTTATATGTTATATCACAATGACCAAATAT
>NC_028452.1:9810853-9821406 GCF_000263155.2 Setaria italica | reverse complement strand
AAAATTGCAACATAACTCGTCCTTACCATTGGGAGGATGTGGAAATTGATCCTGGTATGTGAGAAGCGTGTCCCAATAATACACGAGTATCATGGACAGAACTAGGCCAACCAGTGATAGCAAATGTAAACCGCATATCAAAGTCACGTACCGCCATGACATTTTGTGAAGGATACCCATGCCGACCAATGTATTTCGGTTGATCAGCTAATGGCACAGTTACGGGTATATGGGTACCATCTATTGCTCCTATGCAATCTTTGAAATGAGGCTAAAACCTTGCTTCTTGTAGTTTAGGATGAATAGTAGAAAATTGTAGATCCTTAGGCCTCACAATGTCAACAACTAATCTCATGATAGATTCAAGAACCTCTTCAAATTTTCTACTCACAGTTTCTAATGAGCGATGGAAATTATTCTTGCATTGCCTAAAAGATTGAGGTGCACCACAAGCCCATAGAAACATTCCTAGTGCTTCCTTGCTACAAAATTGTCTACTTGATCTTAATCCATAATCTTGCACCAAAGTGTCATGAAGGCTTAAGAAAACTGGCCTCCTCATTCTGAACATGTTAAAGCACTCCACTGGATCTTGTAGTTGCAACTCAACCCACTGTATTCCAGTCATCCTTGCTATCGTAGTAGTAATCTTCTTCTTGTTCATACCAGATGATGCCATGTAGTCCAGACCAAGCATTGCCACTATGTAATCATCATCAGTGTCATCAGATTCATCAACATCCATGGTATGAATAGAATCATTGTTGCCTTCACATTCACTAGTTGCACTAGAGGTACTCATCAAAACAAATGCAAGCCTATCAAAAAGCACTAACCAAGTCATCAGATGAATTTTTATTGTTACAACACAACTAATAGAAGGTTCATAGTCTCACATAACATACTTAGAAAATTGAAATTATGTCTCACACAACATAAGAGAAATGAAAGAGAAATGGCACACTAATGCAACACCCTAGTGCTTCTTCCTTATCTCCCAAGCCCTCCTCAGCCAATTCAACCTCCCATTTGGTGTCTTCAATGTAATGAACACATCGCGGTTTTCCTTTTTTTGAAGAATTTGTGTGGCATAGAAGTGTTCATCACTCCCCTCCTCAGCCCCATCCTTAATTACTTGATCCAACATACTTCCAATCTCATCTCTAACGTGATCAACAACTTGTGAAGTAGCTGAATGTTTACTACTTTGAGCTTTCAACTCATATGCATCGACCAACCACTTCATGCACTGGTCTCTAAAAGTCTTCTTCTTCTTTCCTTTAGGGGAACTAGGAGCTGGCCTTTTTGAAGCCCTCCACTCAGAACTGGATGGGGCCTTATGTGCCTCCCTATCATTGTTGCCCTCAACATCAACAACATCATGTTCATCAACATCAATGTTTCCATCACCACTTGGAACATATCAAGTTTCATTTGTAACAATGACCGATTCAAACATGATTCGCATCTGATCCTCATATTTAAGCGGAGCTGTTCCGAACCGGATACAACCTGGCATAGCCTGTAAAATATCACCAAAACAGCATGCTATTATACTCCAATTCAAAAAAACAAACAGCGTGTATGTGAACTATATCTCTAGTATGATTGTTAGTGGGCTCACCTTATTTTGTTCTTCCCACCATTCATCATCAGCCACAATACAACCAGTAACAGGATCTCTCCCCAATCCGGTTGATCTCAAGTTCAAAGTCTTCCATTGGGTATACATTTTTTTCAATATATCCCACCTATTCTTCATTTGACTCTCACCGTATGGCCTCTTGGTACGCTCATAAAACTTTCTAAGAAGGTTTGCATATCCCACTGCATTCAAATATTGTTGCGGTCGATTGAAAGCAAGTACTTCTTCCACACAAATGTCATTGAAAGCTTTCGCGGCAAATGAATCCCATTTTGCCACAATCTTTGACGACTTTTCCATCTAAAATTTGATTACAGTATTGTAGAATTAAATACAAATCTACGAGCTTGTTCACTGACTATACAACCCACAATCTGTCATTTTAGCAATCCATCAAGAAGTGACACAAATTTTACCTTGCTATTTGTTGGTGGCCTTGCAGTCGTAGCAGCTACAGCTATCCAGATCCTCTGCAGCAACTGCACGCATGCATAAAATTGTTATGAGCTACTCTATCATCATACAGCTCCAAAGAGACTCCAATGCAAAATGAAAAAAGATTTAATGACTTCATTTAAACCACCAAGTAGAAAGGTTACGCATAAGTCGTGAAAAAGAAATGTAGTTAATTGAATTAATGGACAGGTTTGGCAAATTGCAAGTACTCTATCTTTATAGGGGAAGTAAATGATTGAACATACGAAATTGATCTACAGACAAATTTGACATGTTAGCATAAATAACAATCATCCGCAGCCATGGAATACAACCTAGAGCAATTAATCAAATATACACAACACTTCCGAGACCGAAAATGTCCTTAATTTGTTAAAGCTCCGACGTTGCTCAAGGTCTCTAAACTAGCTTTAACACACTGGAGAGAAATATTCCCTGTCAGGTGTCTTATGCCATTAGGCACGCTTGGGTCCTTCAGCTGGTGCAATTTTAGCACTGCTAGGAAGTGTACAAGCATACAAGTACCTCATCCTTTTAAGTTTAGCTATGCCCTTTGGTAAAGTTGATAGCTTGGCATTGAAACAATCCAACACTATCAAGTTCTGTAATCTTCCTATTGCTGTAGGTATTCAATACTAGTTGATAGCTTTTCTTACACTCAACACTTTCTTACCCTCAAAACTTGTTCACCGAGCCACGCGGCAGGGGCGGCCGCAACACTTCACCGAGCCAGGCGGCAGGGGCATCCGGCGGCAGGGGCGTCCGGTGGCGGGGACGGCGCCCAGGTGGCAGGGGCATTCGACGGCGGGGGCGGCGCCCAGGCGGTAGGGGCATCCGGTGGTGGGGGCGGATCCCAGGGGGCAGGGGCGTCTGGCGGCGGGGGCGGCGCCCAGGCGGCAGGGGCGGCCCGTGGCGGGGGCGAAGCGCAGGCGGCAGGGGCGGCCCGTGGCAGGGGCGGAGCGCAGGCGGCAGGGCGGCAGGGCGGCCGGCGGCGGGGGCCTAGCAGGGGCGGCCAGCGGAGGTAGGGAGGCGGGCCAGCCGACCCGAGCGGCGGCGCCGGGATCTGCAGGGGGGCGGCGCCGGGATCTGCAGGAGCGGCGGCGCCGGGATTTGCAGGAGCGGCGGCGCCGGGATCTGCAGGAGCGACTGTGGTTGCTAGAGGCGCGGTGGGGGCCAAGCCCGATGAAGGTAGGGAGGCGGGCTGGGCGACCCGAGCGGCGGCGGCGGGATCTGGAGCGGTGGTGGTTGCGGGAGGCGCGGGGGCGGACGCCTGGAGTCGTCGGTGGCCGAGGGTACCTGGGGAAAAAATGGTCCGCTTGCCCCAGAAGCGTCTCCAGACCCGCGTACGAGATAAGCTGGGTGCTAGTTCTATTCCAGATTTTCAACTAAACGGCTTACGTGACAAGCGGGAAATAAGCAAGGCGTTTGGGTGGGTTTATCACTTATTTCTACCAATAAGCGGGAAATAAGCGGATACAACCAGGGCCCAAATCTAGGATGTAATAATTCATAAGAAGAATGAAAAAAATCAAACTCAATTATATATTAATTCAATCAAATTCATTAATTGAAACTATGGATGTAATAATTAATAAGTACGGAAAATATAATAAAAATCAATTCTATATTACCCTAAATGAGAATAATCAACTTCATTAATTAAAACTATGGATGTAATAATTAATAAAAAGAAAAAATATAATCAAACTCAATTCTATATTATATTAAAATGACAAACATAACATTGCAATGGTTATAATATGACTATAGAATTTTATTCAAAAATAATTCATTTCTAGTTTTTTTTTCTCTCTTCCCTCCTCTCTCTCCCCTAGTTGTAGATTTAGATCTAAATGACAAGGTAATAAAGCTAGATATGATGGATAGAAGTTCAAAAAGATAGTTGTAATGGCATAAACTCACCTTATATAGCCACCTCCTCCAAGGAAATCAAGAGCAAAATCTTCCCCCTTAGATTTAGTATTTTTTGGAGCTTTTCCCGAGCTCCTCTCGGGGAAGCTCCAAATGGAAGGTTGTCTGGAGAAGAAGATGAACAGAGCATTTATGGTGATAGCTGTGCTGGCGGGCGACATAAGCTAACCGCCAGAACAGATCACCCCCTCTGTGGTGGCGGTGGGCTTAGGATGACCGCCAGCACAGTGGCCTCTGTGCTGGCGGGCAATATAAGCTCAGCGCCAGCACGGATGGGGTGATCTGCGCTGGTGGGTGCTTGGTTCGCCTGCCGAGAAACCTTTATGCTGATGGGTGCCAATCACGCCCGTCAGCATGCTAATTTGCCTCTGAGCTAGTACAAATCATTTTTGATGTAGTGCGATAGGCTCCACCGCTTCGATGTGTTCATCTTCACGGCTAGCCTAGAGCGACACACCTTCTTCGATCGTCATGACCCCCAAGGTCTGGACTGCAGTAAGCAAGGGCATTCCCACTTAGCTGCCAGGGATTCAGGTGCTGGATCAGCGCGAAGCTGAACTCACGTCATTTGCTAAAGCCAAACTCTCTGCAGTTGTGAGTGTTACTGTATGAGCAGTAACGGTTGACCAATTATGTAAACATAATTACATACCCCTCATTGCTGAACAATTGCGCTTGGATACCTACCACTGTAGTACTGCTTCAGTGTTTACTGGTAATCTTCTTATTCGCATCCCATCAATTGGAATAGAGAATGCAAGTTACCTTACAAGTTCAGTTAAAAATCTAAGTGCTTCACCTCACGAGTTCAGAAAAAAGCAAGCAAAAACTGAAAATGCAGAGCACGAATACCATGACAAGTACTGCTTACCACTGAGAGAATAGCATCATATAGTTCCCATTAAGCATTACTAGGCTTACTGATTTTTGCATCAGTAATCATGTGCGCAACACCGCAAAATGCAGAACAATCTGCATCGTGGACATAGCGTAGGACTGAGCTGAGGAACGAGAACGAAGTTCAGTCATATCAGTAATGTATAATCCAAGAAAGGCTGGACAGGATCTTCAGTGTTCCTTGTGCATAGAGCCTAAGAAGAGGCACCAACTTATCCAGTTGCATCTCCCACACACAACTGTACTTCAGTTAGTTAAACTAAGCAAAATCAGCTTCCATGTCATGCAATGAGTGGGTCCATCATGAAAAGCAAAGTACTGACAACTAGCAAGTAACAATCACTTTCTACACTGTATTATCATATTGAATACAGTGGTAAGCAATGAAAGCCCAGAATGCTGATAATAAAACGAGGTTGGATTGTGAGCTGCATTCATGCGGTCTTCCATTTTTCAACAGATAATTAAGCAATAGGTAACAAGCTCATCAGCATATCTCTGTGTATTCTGAAATCCATCAGAACCTCAAGCCTCTCAAAACTTCAGTATTCAGTAACATCATACAGGACTGTGCATAGAGATAGAGTATAGTGTTTGCCTCAGAATCAAAATTCAAATGTCATGCAAATCCTCTTCGTGTAAGGGGTGGATAAACTCACAAAACACAATATAGTCTGTCAAGAATGTACATGTGCCAACACACCAATGTTCACATTGAACTGTCCATTTAAATTTAAATGGAAGGAGTAAGGCACTTCATGACATGAATATTAAACTAGCAATTCCGCAATTAAATAAGAGCCACTTCTTGAAAATTAACATCTGACTCAAAATTTTATGTTCTACATTGTGAACCGAGAAAAAAAATCAATAAACAGATTAGCTTGTACATTTCGTGAATATTCACAACGATTTATACCATATGGTATATATCCATGGAAAGAACAATGAACAAACTATGAGAGAGAGAGAGAGAGATAGTAGCAACTGTCATCTTGTACATTTCCATGCCAACCAATTATAAAGAACAAATGCAGTCTACTTCTGCTAGTGTTAAACAACCAGTGTCATGCACAGATGAGAATCAGAGATCACACAGTAAATACAGCAAAAACAAATAAGCTTGTAAGCAAACAAAATTAACACTTGAGGAGACTAGTAAAAAAATATAAGACAGTCTTCCCAGATTTTGCATCCCTTCTGTTCTAGCATAGGCACTCGCCTGCAGTACCCTGTCACAGTGCCAATGGAAATAAAATCAGAATGCTGAATTGCATAGGTTCATCTTCCAAGAATATTACTAGGGTAGAATCACAAGGAAACAATCTTCTCACCAGCACACAAATTCTCAAAGTGGATTCACAATTAATGTCCTCACACAAGAATGTCTTAAACGTCAACCAGCCAACAATTTTCTGTATTCAGATATGTAAATTCAAAAACTTGGAAGTGCCACGAAGTACAGGAATTGTTGTACGGAGTAGCGATTACCAACTACAAATGAAACACATATGTTTTCCATCTACAAACTCAAACTGACAGGCAACACCAACATTCAGAAACAATCTCACACTCAACGCAATCAGCAACTATCTGATCAACACCACAACTCCCACATCATGTATCGCACGCGGCACTCAAACATCAGCGCATCACAAACTAATGAACTGGAAGGTCATAGCGAAGAAAAACCTGCCGTCTGCTCGTCTCAAGGGAGAAGCCAAGCCGGAGGAGAGTGGTTCGAAGGGTTCTGCGGCGGGCAGAGCTGGACAACTGGAGGCGGCCCTTCTGACCACTTCCCGGTGGCGGTGGACTGGGAAGCCAAGGCGAGAGGAGCGTTGTTGCTAGCTGGCATGAGTTTTGCTGGAAAGCACGCAGGTTGCTTGATGGGCTAATCGGACCGGAATTGTGTTGGGTCGAATGGCCTGGACCCAATGTAGACCCACTAGAAGTTACTGAAGGCCGATTTAATTAGGCCTAAATTGCAGCCTACGACGGCGCTTGGACGTGTAAAAAGCTTGCTTGCAAGGTGTTACACGAAGCTTGTCCTGAAAAAAGAAAGAATTCCGCCACAAAAAATAAAAACAAAACCAAGACGATGAAGCTATAATGTTGAATGCCTGGAAGTGGGTAGGGTAAACGTTTGGGTAGGGTTTTTTGAACTAAAATCCCTGGGAAGTGTGGAAACAAATACTACCAAAACTCGTAGAGCAGCCTTCGATTTGCAAATACAAAAGACCGGACAAAGAAAATAAAAGAATGCCACCTCGAAGACCGGAGGTCACCTACGCCTCCCTGGATCTATACAGCCATACTACAGGCGCAGTTCGAAAAAAAAAAGGATGGTTCACCTCACAAACTCACAAGCTCAGAGAGGGCAAAACGAAGCAGGACTGCGATAAGGACCACTGACAGAGGTAAGCAATGCATGCCCAAACTGCTATGAATTAAATAGCAACCGACATGTAGACGCAGTGGTATATTCAACACTAATAAAACACAAGTAAGAGACTCATCGGCATAACGGATTCTGCGATTCAGCATAACGTCAAGCCTATGGGTTGCAAATGAGGCAGGGAAATGCAGTTGGCCACAGAATCGAAGTTCAGATGCCACGCAAAATCATCTTTCTTCAAAGAAGAAATGCACACGATTTATCAAGAATATGCTACCTACCAACATGCCCATTTTCAGGCACAACTATCCATTTAAATTCGACAGGAATATGTACTGCATTTCATGACATGAACATCAAGCTAGTTATTAATTCATAAAATAAATGAAGTTTATGAAACTTGTGGAGAGTGAGGGTAGGTTCAGATGACTTCATGGGTATTAACAACTCTGCATCTCAGTAAGTTCAGCTCCCATTCATATTACTCCAGTTCCATGCTAGTTTGTGAAACAATAAGGAAACATTCTGGTCGCTAGCACACAAAGTTCCAAACTGGATTCTCCATTAATCACCTGACACAAAAAACCTATATCGGCAACCATTTCTGTTTTCAATTACGTGAACTGATAGAGTGCCACAAAGAACAAGAAAGTAGTAACAACTAACAAGGCATGACAAATGAAACACATGGATCTGAACAACAATCTCACTGTTCTGCAATCAGCAACTGTCTTCAGGCTTTCGGCAACAATCTAATAGCAAATGCAATAAGCAGCTGCCCGATCAACATGGCAATTTCACATCGTCAATCGCACGCAAACATCAGTACATCTGAAACTCATGAACTGGAGTTTCGTAGCCAAAAACTTGCCGTCTCAAGGGAGAAGCCATGCCGGAGGAGAGCAGTTGTTCGAACTGTCCTGCGGGGCGTAGCCTTTGATACCAGGAGGTGGTCCTTCTGACCACTTCCCGTTGTCGTTGCAGGGATACTGCTTCTCATTGACACCACGGAACATCATCCCCTCGTCGTAGAAGCTCCGATCATCCAAGAAGTAGATGCCAGCCTTGAACCCCGGGTACTGGGCCACCTCGTAGGATCTGGAGCAGCCTCTCCCCACGAACAGCACCCAGCGTGTCCAGCTCGCCCCAGCACCAGGTGTACTCAACCTCCTCGCCTTGATCGTCTACCTCGGCGACCTGATCGTCCTCATCGTCCACCTCCTGCTCGATGTCCATGTCCTGATCCTCACCCTCCTCGTCGTCATCGTCGGACTGGGGAATCTGAGCCGGGCCCGGAACACCCTGAACGACGAAGTCAGCAACAGATGCAGACACTATGAAGCTCAGTTTGCAGGTACATACACCACAATAGATGCAGACACTATCTGGAAGGCACACATTGAGTCCAAACACAAGTTCTTTGTCTGGTTGTTGGTGCAAAGTAAGATCTTGACAGCAGACAAGATGCTCGTGAGAAATTGACAAGTAAACACCATCTGCCCGTTGTGTGACCAAGAATTGGAGACGGCTACTCACTTATGTTTGCAATGCAGCTATGCAAAGCAAGTTTGGTTCTTGGTAGGCACATGGACGGATGGACATGTTTCTACTCCAACTCAAGATGATAAGGAAGTGCAAGAATGGTGGCAAGGACAGCTGAAGAACTTGAGCACAAAGCAACGACGTTCAAAAGCCGCTCTCATGACAATCACAGCATGGCACATATGGAATGAGAGGAATAGGAGAATCTTTCCAAATCAGGAACTACGACCATCACAGATTTTGATGAGAATCCAGAAAGATGTTGAGCTGCGAAGACGTGCCTGTGGGCGCCCTTCACTGGGCGGTATATCTTAATTCGTTTAGATGCTTAAGACTCGAGTTAAACTTCTTTTATGTAATATTGCATTTCATGTAACCTTGAACTTCTCCCTCTTAAATAAATGAGCAGTGCTCCTGCGTCCTTTTCAAAAAAAAAAAAAAGCAACAGAGGTTGAGGAGCGAACCTGACGACCATCAGCAGTTCCCCGCCGGACGCCACGAGGTAGCGAGCACGGACGACGAGTCCGTCGTAGTTGCGCCCCTCTGGCTGCAAGAACTTCAGCTCGGGAAGTAACAGCATCCGCCCACCTTCACCGAGAACCGGCTCGCACACGCGGATGTGTTCGCCTCTGGTGAGGAAATGGAAGGCGACGCCATGATACACGACGTCCTCAACCTCGAAATCCACTGGAGGTAACCAGTCGGGCTTGGCCGACAGAGACCTCATGCGCCAGAAGGCCAAGCGCCGGAGCGCGGGGTTGTCCGGCCAGCTGCCGATGATGCAGGCGCCGACGCAGTTTGGGTGGCCCGGCGGGGACGAGGGTGGCGGCGAGGATGACCATGTCGCGGTCGTTCTGCTGCTGGCGGACCAGGTCGGGGAGGACATAGCTGCTGTTGTCGCGGAGGTTGAGGAGCTCGTGGCGGCGAGTCTGGTAGGCGAGGAAGAGCCAGGCGCCGTCGTGCGACCCGAAGTAGCGCGCGCCGTGCGGGGGCGCACCGATGTCGTGGCGGACGCGGAAGTCGCTGAGGAAGCAGTGGACGGGAGTCGAGCCGGCGGACGGGAGGAGGAGCCACGGGAGCGCGGGTGGCGGGGGAGGGATCTGGGCGCGCGCGCGCCATGTGCGGCAGACGGTGGTGATGGTGCGGCGGTCCTTTGCGCACGGGAAGAGGCGGACGATCTCGGACATGAGGTCGGCGGGGAGGTCGTCCGTCCAGCGCCGATGCTCAGCCATGGGAGTGCCGGAGAGGTGGGGGCGAGACTAGAGCGATTGGTAGTTGGGGCTCGGAGGCCGGTGGCGGTGGACTAGTGGTGGGTGGCCGGTCGGGTGAGCGGGTGGACGACGGCGAGCCGCCGAGGAACTGGAAGAGTTCTTTTTTTTAGAGGAAGGAACCGGAAGAGTTAGCACTGCATTTGGATGTAGATACTCAGCCGAATTGACATTGATAACACCCGAATTCGGAATTGGAAATCATCCCTAATGCCGATCGGTATTCATGAGACACTCACCCGCTCTCCCTTCATACCGAGCCCACCCCCTCGGTTTTCGTTGGAATCGTCCTCCGCCCGTTCCCTCCGTCTCTCTCGCCCCTCTCCTTCCTCCCTCCCTCGGCATGCCGCGCGCCGCACCCCATGCCCTGTCTGCCGGCGAGCCGCGCTGCCCCTCCCCAGCCTCCCTCCGCCGACGA
>NC_028452.1:9780029-9810753 GCF_000263155.2 Setaria italica | reverse complement strand
CATTCAGAGGGACGCCAGCCATTCAGTCATCCATTCAGAAGGCTCAAGTGCAAGTCGGCGACAGATTGAACGATTCAGCGACTTCCAAGGAACCGTCCATCCTTCATCCAGCGGCGGAGATCGCTTCACTCTCACGCTGTAGCGTTTCACCCGTTTTTCAGACTGTTAACAGTAACTTAGTAAGAGCAGTTACAGCTCCTTTAATCTTTACCGTTTAGATGGGTTGTAATAGGACCCGACCGGTGGTCTGGGGTTATTGTCGAAGAGTATGAACCCTAAACTATATCTAGAATAGCAGTAGCTCTAGTTGCGCTGCCACCATGGCTGGCTTCTGTATCTGAAGACTATGTTCAGTTAAATCGAGCTGCTGTTCTTCTCCATTCCTCTTTCCCCTTTCTGATTTCACTTGAGTTCTGGATTCCTCGTTTGTTTTTCCTGCCCAGATCCTACCGGTCTTGACACCTTCTCACGGAGTGACAAGTTCATGCAGATAGGAACAAAGACCAAATTTCAATTCCATGCTTTTGTATATCAAACAGGCATTGAATTGAGCTGCTTTACAGGATTCCATAAGCCAATGTAATGGCCATCCAAACAGCAGAATTTGAATTGTGCTCATTTCAATACCATGGTGGATTTGGTATTAAACCTAATTCAATACCATGCCCTCCAATATCGACATCCAAACGAAGTCGGAGATTTGGGGCAGTGTACGATTCATTTTTTTTATTGGGGTCCGTGTTGGTTGCTTTTTTTAGAAAAAGGGTTGGATTTTATTAATACAGTACTTTACATCCAAGCCCCTAAGAGGGTACCGCTGAGTGAAAAGAAAATTACATATAAGACCACCATAGGAGCACCCAATAGCTGTTGCCATCGCCCACTGTTGTTGCCGCAACCTAGATCTTCTCCACCTCCCGCAATGAAGAAGACCCAAAATGAAGCTCATGGCTGAATCCGATTCGACGAAGAGTTACTTTTTAAGAAGGCCATAAGAAGCACACCGAAAAGCATGATGTTTATCCACTGAACGCTCCGACCCATCCTCGATTTCACTAGGATCAATGGTCGGTCGCCTCACCGGCCAACCCTAGTCGACGAGCAGCAAACCCGCAAGAGGAGTGAAAGAACACCAAAACGTGCAAACGAGAAGGTGGAAGGCTAACCTCACAAGGCAGTTCCTACCAACTGTGTAGCCATCAGAATCACCTCGGAGGGTCAAAACAATCCGCCAGACTCCAACTACCATCTCCATATCGACAGCTACGAGTCTGCCGCCGATGACAACATGGGCATGAACGGCACAGTGAAACTTAGAGGATTCGAACACCAAAGCATAAGAAAACATCGCCGGTGCTGAACCCTCCGCATATAAGACCGTTACCATGCTCCATGCGCACATCGACAGCTGCTTAACCCCAAACTCCTCCATGCTGAGACATTTTAGTCACACTCAGCCTTTCTCTGGATCAGAACTCAGAAAAAAAAAAGTGTCTTACTACTTTAGGTGAGTGTTACTGTTTTTTAAAAGGATATGCTCATTATAACTTAATAAATTGAACACCCATAAAATGTAGCATCCTCCTATTTACATGAGCATAGTTACTACAAATCTTGGAATAGTTTCCATTTGTATACTTATCCGTTTTAATTTCGTTTGTCATGCAGAACTTGCAGGAATTGATAGCATCATTCTAATGCATGCTCTGCGGTTGCTGGAACAAAAGGGAAAGGCTGCTATATTCAAGGTCAGTGATTGTGACGGTGTAAAGTTCTCTGTCTGAATTATGTACATTATGGTGGCAGCATCAACTATCTTGTTTTTTAATACAAATCAGCTATCTGGATCGATGTTTTTGCAAACCATGCATTGTTGTGACAAAATCTGTATATGTACAATACATGTTCATAGGACAACATGTAATGGCACGAGATGTTTTGCAGAACGAAGCTATAGTGCTGCTCTGTATGATGATTCAGCACTTGGTAATGAGGGTTTCTCTCAGTAACTATGTTTGAAACTTGAGCTTGGGAAAATTTTGTTCAGTTTGTTAAATTTTTGCGATAATATTATTTTGTGTTGCTACATTGCACTTTTTTTTTTGGTTGCCCTTGTATAGTTGCGACCAGCTAAACTAGCTTGTGGATCTGCATGATACATAATTGAATGCATTTGATGTGATGAGGCCAATACAACCATTTTTCGCGAAATCCAATAAAACCACCCACTAAAGTGATTCTGCTGCTCAATGGAGAATAAGACTGACTGAGAATGCCATTAATTTCTTCTGCTCAATGGAGCACAAGACTGAGAATGGCGTTTCTGCTAATCAATGGGGAACAAGACTGAGAACGCCATTTCTGCTACTCAAGCATTCCTAAAGGAGAAACCAAGTGGCGAAGGAGAGAATCTGACCACCATAAGCAGTTCCTTACGGGACTCCAAGATGTACCGGCCATGGACGTGCTGACCATCGTAGCCACGGCCCGGCAGCAAGCGCAACTCCATACCAACGTCGAGCAGCCCATCGTCAGCGAATACTGGTGTGCACACAAGGATTCTTTCGTATCGGGTGAGGCAATGAAGGCTGCCGTCGTGGAATATGAGGTCAACCACCCTCAAAGACCAAGAAGTCCCAAATGCTCCTGACGCGACAAGATCACCGATGCGCCAGAACGTGATCTTGGGACAGGACGGGTGGCTGCTGACGATGGTGGCGGCGATACAGCCTTCGTCAAGCGGGCAAGAGGAGAGTGTGACGCCGTGGATCACCATAGGGTACTCACCAAGACCACGGCCAATGCGCATGGCATTGGGGATGCAGATGCGCTGGTCCGTTCGGACGTTGAGGAGAGCGTGCCCTTCGGTTTGGCCGAAGGCGAGGAAGAGCCAGCAGCCCCTGTGGCAGCCGAAGTAGCGGGCGAATCGTGCGTCATCCGGGACGTCGAGGCGGTGGAGGGCGCCGCCTCTTAGGATGCAGGCGAAGGCTGGCCCCTCGGCGTGCGGGAGGAGGAGCCACGGGAGCTGCTGCGGCAAGGGCGCGGCCCGGATTTGGGGCGAGTGGCCCGTGACGGCGGCGCGAAATAGGCGGCAAACCCGGGACATGGCCAAGCGGTCGGCGGGGCATGCGAGCAGCCCGTAGATGTGGCGGAGGATGTCTTCGGGGAGGTTTCGAAAGGGAGCGTCCATGGCGGACGGAGGGGAGGTTTGAGGCTTGGTTGGTGGTGGATGGCAGAGCAGCGGCGACCGGCGAGGCGAGGAGGAGGCGGTGGGGTAGATTCTATTTCGCCTTGTGGAAGATTTGCAACCTGAATTGCAGGAAGCAGCAGAAGAGTCTCTTATGGATCGTGCTGGGCCAGTCTCATCTTGCAACCGCTAAAACACACACAATTTCCGCCAAGTGTAGACGTCGTCTCGGTCTCGTACGGCCTGGCCTATTAAACTGGACTACTGGAGGAATCGGGGCCCAAGTAGGGAACAAAAACTGATCCAAAACCCATCTTCCTCCGGCTATGTATGATCCTTTTCCAGCCATTCATTCCCCAATTCTTCGTACAGCTGCTCGTTAATTCCTCTACACCCAGCCTCCTTTATTTCTCCATCCACCAGTTACCTGTTCCTGCTTTGTTGCCGAAGCATTTCCCGTGTGTTTGGCCCCGGGCATCGGAGATCATAAGACCGAGACGAGACGAAAATAGCAACTGATGAGGAGAGCAAAAAATTTCAGGGCAGCCCAAGGCCAAGCCCAAGGTTCCTCTCTAGTCAGACCAACACTGATACTGTGTGATACATTACATGTATGTACATATATAAGACGGACGCAGCAAGCGACGGCACACGCCTCGCGCGCTCCCGTGCCGCGGCGTTCCATGTCGTCACACCGCCATTAGCAACGCGGGCACCAGGCAGGCGGCGGCGAGGCCGAAGAGCCCCGTGCCGCGCCGCGCCGCGGCACCGGAGCTGGGCGTGTCGGGCAGCGGCGGCGCGACGAGGAGGACATTGATGGCGAGCTTCTGGCCGACCTCGCAGTGCTCGCCGACGCCGCAGAAGTAGTAGCGCTGCCCGGGCTCGGTGAGCTCGATGATGGTCGGCCCGTTCTGGTACCGGCTGGTGATGTTGCGCATGCTGCACGCGTCGAACAGCGCCCGCGTCGGCACCTCCACGATGTTGTGCACCCCGCTCCGGTACAGGAACACTGCGACGAACGACGCGGACGCGGGCGAGCAGATGAGCGCGCGCGCTAATTAGTTTGGTCCGAGACCTGGATGGAGCAAGAATTTCCACACGGCAAGCTAAGCTTCGTAGCTTACTCAGCTTGTCGCCGATGCTGATGTGCCTGGAGCGCGCCCAGTCGTCGTAGTACGTCTTGTTGGGGGGCATCCGCCACCCTTTGCCGGCGCCGACGATGTGGTACACCCCGGCGGTCGAGCCGCCGACGAGGGAGGCCACGACGGCGGAGAGGAGCAGCAGGGCGTGCTGCCTCCTGCGCGCCATGCTCGGTCGGTCGCCGGGGCGCTCCTCGCTTGCTTCTTTCCTTCCTCTGCTGCTCCGCGCGCTTTGCTCCCTACCCTCCCTGGGCCGGAACCTTCCCTTCCCTCGCGGAAGAAAAGATTGCGATGGCGGAAAGGGAGAGACGTTGGGAGGGGGCAGGAACGGAGGGACCAAAAAATTGTGGGAAATTGAGGAGTTGAATCCATGGACGTTTGCCTATTTCTGATCGCTCCCCTCCAAAATTGGCAAATCACTGGGGGTCACAAATGGGCAACCTTTCAGTCTGTGCTTTTGCCATGTTTGGCTGGTGAAGAAACTCAGAGAGAACGGCAAGTCGGCTGTCATCTGATTGATCGAGGCACTACGATCGTCGCCTGCTGTTGCAATTTTCCCGTCCCCAATGTTCCGTGGACATGCATTGAACAAGAGCATCACAGATGTTGCTGTTACCAGTTAGAGCTGTCCCTATAAGTTCGTGATCTGATTATGTGCGAGTTGATAAGTGCAATATTTCCACAAGACTCATGATGAGAACAAAGGTAAAAAAAAAAAAGAAAGCTAGAAAAGGAACAAGCATCTGCCATTCATCAGGTACAAGGTTAACTCGTTACAGGCACAATACACGCTATCAGGCTACAGTCAAGTGAAAGCCAACAACGGGCAGTCAAATGTGTCAGCCGAACGAAGCATCAAGGTTGGGTGAAGTAAGTCACCGCGTGCACCACAAGCATAAGCAAATAAGTTCTTCCCGTGTTCCAAGACAAAACATCAGCGAAATAATCATATACAGGTGAAAAAGATCTGCCATCAAACTTTCAGAATACCATTAATTTTAATTATAATGAGCTGATGACTCGAGTGCTTTGAACATTTTACTCTAGTTACAAGGCCTTTCGGTAGGCAGTCCTAAATATATGTACAATAATGAACGGGAGACCTCAGACACATCCTCCTTACAACATGCACATTGCATGATCAACTTCTTCAAGCTACAAGATCACCCTGTTTTGTTTTCTAATTGTTTGATCTAACCATCATACAAACTCCAGCCAGCGCATATCAAAACTGAGTTAAGTTCCCATGACATACTGATCTAGTACATGTATAATCACGTCAGCCTCTAGCCCGAAAGAACATCCTGTCTCGGAAATATTTCATCAGCCCTAGGGCACCTAATTCTGTACAGACCCTTAGGCCCTCAAGATGATGAATAGTAATGCCGCACAAATTTACAAACGCAATAAACAGATACTGACAGTTGCCTTCCGTTGAGGCCCGTCGCATTCTTGCAAATTTTGTTAAGTTTGCTTGGAAATCTCAAGCAAAGCATCCAAAACCAATATCCGGTGTTGCAGGTTACTTGAATGGTGCACTTTGCATCTTATGCTGCTCTGGTAGTCTGGTGACACAATGAGACCAGGCCTGGGAGTGGTGCCTAATGCTTAGTGTTCTGCATTGAGGACTCACTAAGCATAGAAACAGCATCACCAAGTGCACATAAGCATCACGGGGCCCACATGGCAACCCTATAACCTTTTTCCTTCAACAGAACTCTCACCGGATCTTTCACACAAGCTCAAGCACTTTGATGCTACCACTAGAGCTGGCAGCCACTACCATGTTTGACTTCCCTCTCCAACAAACACTGGACACAAATTGCTGGCTGTCTTCATTTGTCACTTGTCCAGTTATCGGGTCGATAGAACCAAACTTATGAGAAGTTATTGGCATAGGGAAGGATTTGTAGTAAGAAAATACCTGCACGCACCAAAAAGCACATGAGCAATCCTTCCACTGATAGATTCATCGATATGCTTCATTGAGATGCCAGTGAACAAATGGAAAATTTTATGTTTGCCATTAAGGAGGCTCTATATTTTTGTTCTAGCACTAAGCCAACCTATCATTTCGGAAACAAAATACCATCCAAAGGACGAGTGGCAAAAACAGAAGATGCTATTTTTCAGTGGCAAAGTCAGAATACAGATATATCCTAAGTGGCAAATCCAAAATTTTCCATGGTATGTGAGCTGCATTTCAGAAGCTGAAGATTTCATACTGCAATGTTCCGCTTAAACCTTTAACAGAGTGTACTTTCAACTCAAAATCCCAAACTACAAACAATTTACGTCAATCCAGGTTGCAATCTGTCACCTAGGAGTGCTACAGTAATAGCCATGGCATCAACAGGAGAATCTTCACTGTAAGGCTGAGAGAGGTGGTTTGCAATACACAATCGGGCGGAATCAGAAACTTGCTAGGTCTGGGCTGATCAAATGTGTTAATACATTGTTTGTCATACTAGTGAGGAAAGGACCATGATAGGTTTAGGTTTAGAGACTGGGTCCATTGTAATCATCTGTGCTATAAGGGAAAAAAAACACAATTTCCTGAGCATACCAATGTGCTCAACACATAGCTGCTCAATCGAAAGTTTACAACTTGACAGACAGAACTCAATTCCTGACAGCGTTTTCACTAAAACATGTCGGCATGCCAAGGAAAATGTATGCATTACATTATTACATAAAACACTCACTTCATTGGTTTCGGAGCCACATGTTATGTATCCATCGTGAACAGATAACCCTACAAAATTCTGCAGAAGAAATTATTAGTAAGGTTGATTTCAGATTAATTCAACAAACAGGTTAACCTCAGAAAACAAACAAGCAGTACTAAAACTTTCTCATACCTTCTCATTGGTATGACCATTCAGTGTCAGGCTGCAAGAATCAGTAGATAATCCACTGCAATTAGTCCGGTTAAGATCCCATATCTTCAATGTGTTGTCCGTTGATGCAGAGATAAGTGTTTCTGGATCCAAGAACCTTACATAACTGACAGCTTTACCATGTCCCGAAATAGTACACCAAGGGATCCTTGTGTTCCTCAGGTCATAGCAGTATATCTTGTAATCAGCTGAACCAAATGCTAGCATGTGGGAGGAGTATGGAGAGAATTGAACACAGCATACGTTGGCCACATTTCTGATTGTATCAATGCAATTTTTCTGAGAACAAGAAATTAAATGATATTAAAACGTAGTATGAAATTGTAGTTATGGAAGATAAAAGGTAAGGAGCAGTGGTCAACCCGACACACATGCACTGCAGATTTCTGTGTATTGCGATATTTAGCCTGCAGCCTTTAAAAATATGCTAGCTATCACCCAAGTGACAGCAAAAATATGGTAGCTAGATGAGTTTGATATTTCTCTTGTATAACTCTCTGTCTCACCTTAAGTATCTACTATTTGCGTGCTTTTAACTCAGGATATTGGAGATAAGAGTAAAATATGGCATATATGTTCGAAATAAGGGCTCTAAGTAAGAAAACTGTCCAGGTAGAGAAAGGAGTGGATGTATTTCAGAAACATGCCTGGTTAATACTCCATACTTTCACGCAACAATCATCACTTCCACTTGCCAACTTAGTAGGGTCCACTTCTGAAAAACTCACAGACCAAGCTCTTTTCCGGTGCTCTGTAAACTGTGTGAATCCTTGACCAGAGCTGGCATCCCATAACTGCATTTCACAATAATAATTAAGCTAAATAGCACAAAAGAGGGAAACACAGGAATAACACGCAGTCCATCTCCAGGACTGATGTTCATAACAGACAGGCTTTTGCTCTTTGTTAAAGTATCAAGAGAACGGCAAAGAAACATCCAAACCATAAGAAATGATAAACGAGTGGAGAAGGTGGCAGCTCAAAAATGGAACATGCTGGAGGTAGCAATTGAGCAGTGCTGAGTGCTAAAAGGCTGGACGATAAGAACTACTGCTTCTCAAATGAAGCAACTAGAAGATCTAGATATGAAATGGTGTTATTAATCCACCTTCATGTTTATATTTCCTGGCTAACATATTTCTATTCCCCTAGCTTTTCTTTTCTGTATAGAAACATCCTGAGTTCCTGACACAATGCAAATGTAGCAGAAGTGCTGAAAGTACCAGTAGCTACCATCAGATAACTCAACAGCTTAAGAATTTTAGCTGAACAGGTGCAACAAACTCAACAAAAGAAAATGCAGTTCTCAAACAGCGATCAGTATGCCTAAAGCTCACCAAATTTACCTTCACAGCACTTATCTCAACAATCAATCTACCTGTGCTCCCTCTCAGAGCACAACAGTACTGATAACATAGAAGACACAGAAGAAACTGGCACAGCAGACACTAGATTGTCCTCACAAAGGTAAAACTATGAGGACGAAGTTTAAATCAGTACACAGCTTGTGGAAAATAGATCTGTGCCCACAACATAAACCAATCTCACTAAACTGAAAGTATCTCGAATCCACAGTCACCATTTGGTGCATACTTGATAATAACAGCATCACCAAATTATATAAGATCAAATCCATCTGAACCAGATAAATGGTACCAGTACCATTAAAATTAATATAGAAAACTACAAGGAATGAAAATACGACACTTGTTTGTGGATGATCAGATAAACACGGATATTTAGGGAATTATATAGCAGCATGCAGTTAGATACATACCTGAACAGTGCCATCATAGTCTGTTGATGCCAGGTAGTTCTTTATATAGTTGTTCCAACAGACACAGCTAAGCTTGGACTTGCTAGGCATCTCTATCAATGGGTAATGAATATCAACACGATCGTTTAAGAGTGCATCAAATTCAAATATTTTTATTTTCTTTGAAACTCCAGCAGCAGCAAAATATTCTTCATCCCGATCGAAACTCAACGAACAGATCACATTCGGAGAGTTAAGTATATCTGCATTCTTCATAATTCCTCGCACCTCAAACCTACTGTGCCGGGCATATTTGCATAAACCATCGAAAAAGCTTCCAAGACGGTCTGTTTGCTCACCCATAGCATCAGAATCACTGCAAACTTGATAGAAATTTTCACGGACCCTCAAAGCCTCTTTATCTGGTCGTTTGATTGCATTAGTTTCACAGGTGTCCACAGTGGACCTCATTGAATAATATGCATTTTCAAGCTGCTCCAAATTCCTCATTACCCTCTCCTCGTATATGCTTGACTTGCACAATGATGGTACCAAACCTGACAGCAATGCATCTTGAGAGGCACTCACAGAAGCTCCTGACAAAGCACTAGAACTTGCCAGCACATCCGTGTCCACTAAACTAAATCCCATTCTTGCTGAGTGTCTTCTCTCAACCTCTGTGATGTCTGTTTGTAAGCTTCCAAGATCTGCTGATAACTTGGCAGCCTGCATCTCCTTTTCTTCTTTCAATTGAGAAAGGAAATTAAGTAGCAAACTAGATTCAGTGTCATCTTCACTGATGGAAACTGGTGTCTGCTCTAACAAGGACAAATCCCGACCCTCATTTATCAAGTCACATCCAAGAATGTCTCTGCAAAAACAGTAAAGTGGCTATTAGGCACAAACAGGCATATAATTATTATTTCCAGTCTTCAGATGGCAAAGAAACAGCATCTAGAAGGGGCACAAAAGGGATACTACTACGCAGATCTAACCTAATTTCCACATGCGATGAATGACAGAAATAGGCTTGGGAACATGAGTCTAAGTTGAACACTTCTACATAAACTTAACGGTCATTTCATTGCATAAAGCCATAAAAAGCTAACATTTAAATTCATGGTATGGGTTATGGATAAAACTAAAGAATCAGATAAAAACTTGAATTAGTAGTAAGAAGAGTATAGGTGCTGAGCATGGTAAGAGCTTATTTACTAACAAATATCTTAGAGCTCAAGCACTTCTTTTCATTCCATTGGAGAAATAATTGCTCGACTCAAGTGTAACTTACAAAATTCACCAAATATAAGGTGAATAGCCTTTATTTATATCAAACAAATCACTAATCAATAAGCAGTTTTCTTATTTTGTGCTCACAAGCAAGAGAAATGGATAAACTCACCTTGCTTTTGGTCTCGAACAAGGATCTGGGTGCAGTAACCAAAGGCAGAAGCCGGCTTCCTTAGGACTTTCTGAAAGAAAATTTGGAGGCAGGATGCGTTGGCGAAGATTTGACATTGCAGCACAGTGCACCTCCCATGTCTCAGAACAGCAAAAGAGCTGACAAAAATATCAAGTTCATTAAATACATTGCCTGCCATGCTGAAGATCTACACTTCCGTCAGAAACAAGAAGATACAAAATCTACAGAAATACAGGATCGAATGGAAAGTGGAGAAGTCCAACTCAAGCGTGGTTTCAGCTAACAAGCAATAAAATCTGTGCCTGATCCTATAATAACAAGAGACTAGGTAAAAGTAAATTGCATATGGTAAGAACAAAGGTATTGATTCCCATGTAACAAAGGCAATTATAGACTATAATAGTTTCATGGTCTTCAGGCTCAATAACAGTTGGAAACCACAACAGATCCATATGCACGCATGATGTACATATGCTGCATAGCAAGATGCTTTCAGCAATCCAAGCGCAGATGCGCCAATAAAAGCACAATGCCTATTGTAATCTTCATTTAGAAGGAAACACCTTGATACACGTGTCAAAAGTTCAACTGCTCATACTAGATTGAAGGCAAGTGAAAAGGGAAACAGTTTGATATACATGTGTCAAAAGTTCAACCGCTCATACAGTCATACTAGATTTTAAGCAACTGAAAAAACACTTGTTGCTTTTAAATGATTAATTATTACCACCCACAAAACTACAAATTGCAGTTGCACAATGTCACTTCCCTTCTATGAAATCCAAATTCGGAACTACTGCAGAAATGTCACAAAGGCAATAGACATACCTCAAATAGAAGAACCCCAAGGCTGTAGATGTTTGATGGGAATGTGCCTTTAAATTGACTGAGCTCTTCTGGGCTCATGTACCAGCTTTCCTCTAGATTCCTCAATTCAAAAGCTGGTTGTTGGTTGCCAGAACTAGATACATGTTGAGCACAAGATGTATTACTGCCATAAGGTTCGACAAACTTAAAACGTTCTCTGACAGTGTAACTATAATTTTCTGGCCTCAAAACACCTGGATTGACATCTTCATTTTGATTGTCGCCTCTTTGGTCAGTCCAAAAGGTATGTGTTGGTCGCCTGACAGCAACTGAGCCTTGGTCACCAACCTTTTGATACTTCAGCATTGAATTTCTGTGGCCATTAGACTCTTGGTGATCAATTTTCTGGCCCAAACACCTTTTTCTGTTCCCAAGATCTTCTCTAGTGACGTCTTGTTTGATTGATGTTGGCAAATCTTGTGCAGTGTAAGAACCAATATATTTAACTTGGTTTGAAGATGGAATTGTAAAATATGATGGTCGCAAATGTTGTAAAGTATAACCCTGTGCATGACACTTATCCACAAGATCAAGGATCTGCTTAAACAAATTCATTTTCTCAAACTTGCTCAATGTTTGCCGACCAGGCTTAATCAGTTCCCTCAGGCTTGTTCCCTCACAGTGAGATTTTGAAACATTTCCACCAGCACCATTAAGCAACGGGTCCACTCTGGCCATAGAATCATGCATTGAGGTAGGAATAGTCGGAATCTTGTCCGAAGGGACTCTGGGTCTTGCATTAGCTTGAGCTTGGACCTCCTCCCGTGCACCTTGGTACGCAACTCCTTTACCTTTTGATTTGCCATTAGGCGGTGATCCTAGAACCCCAGATGGAGGTGTTACAGTCTTACTTCTCATCTGCTCAAGAATTCTATTCGAGAAGCTGCTTACTTTAATAGCATTGTCCCTTTCAGGCCGATGTTCATTCTGATTCGGCCTTGCAGACAAGAGAAGCTGCTGACTGCGAAATGGCATCATGAACTCATTATTTACATTGCCAACACGACTCGTAGGTGTCTCCTTGCCGGACACATCGTTATTCCATGAGATCATATTGTTGGCAAGGCTCATCCCCATATTTTCCCTGCTAAATGCATCACCAGCCCTCAAGTTTGCAACATCGCCATAACTCACTGCTGCGTTCTCCCTGCTGGCCAACTCGCTAGTTCTCCATGCCATCCGTGTAAAGTTACCCCACAGACCCTTGATAGCAGTAGGCCTATCCCCACTGCTTGAGCTTCCACCAGCCGAAACCTCAGGTTGAACATCAGTGTTGATGCAATTCTTCAATGTGAGCTCCTCCACCCTCTCTTCCGCGCCGTTGTCCAAACCACGCTGCGTCACGCTGTCCGGCCTCGATTCAGAATTGGACAGGCCAATGCTGGTGAGGCCCCTCGCGCCGTCCGAGCTGCCCCCGAACCCGCCCAACGAGGTGAAGAAGGAGAAATGCTCCGACCAGTCGATGTCCCGCGGGAGCAGCGTGGCGGGCATCTCCAGCGCCTCGCTGCCCGACGGCTGCTGCTGCTGCTGCTGCTCGGGCTGCCCATTCTCCTTACTTCCCTTAATCTGCACATCCCCTGCCGCGCCGTCGGCGGCGCCGCCCACCTCAGCCGCCGTCGTCCCTTCCATCGCACCAAACCTACCCTGCCAAAACCGCGCCCCCTCGGAATAAAGTCACACAGCGCAGAGGAGAACCCGATTCAGTGGCGGCGGGGAGGCATACCTCGTGGCGGGCGCGAGCAGAGCCGCCAACCCGCACCGCGCATCCTCAGCGGCGACCACAAGCCCGCCCGCCCGCCCGTCCCACTGCCGCCGTCCCCGAGAGCGACGATCCCGCGAGCGGCTGGCTGCAGTTTTCCAGACCACACGGGGTTAGGCGGATTCGCCCGATCCAAACAGCGACATTCGCAGCGGCGAAAGAGGGCCACACGTTACCCGGGGGGGCGCGGGGGAGCCCGGCCACCGGCGCCGGCGCCTGGCGCGGAGGGGGCGGCGACGAGAGGCGCGCCGGGAATTTCCCGAAACGGAAAGCCGCTTAGGTTTCCTTTTCCGTCTGCTTTTCCCCACCTCGAGCGGGCGAGCGAGCGGAGCGAGCGTGTGCCTGCGTGTGGAAGGAGGGGAAGCGGTGGAAGGACGAGGAGGAGGAAGAAGTGCGGTGCGAGGGGGATTACACGAATTTTCTTCCGACGCGGCGAGGGCGAGGGCGAGGGCGAGGGCGAGCTCGGCTTTTGGGGTCTGTGCTGGTGTTGCTGCCTCTTTTTCCGGTTGGGTTGGCGTCCGTTCCGTCGTTCACCGCCCGCCGGACGGCTCAGGCTTTCGGGCGGGCATCGGCGGGCGGGGATGGGTGGGCTCGCGCCCCGCAGCTTGTTGCAAGCAACCCTGGCCTCTTGTTTCCGCATTTGTTCGGTGCTCTGTGGTGGTCGGCTGCTTCCTGTGGCCACTAGTGGAAACTTTTACTAGACTCCAGCCTTTACACCCTCTACCATCCAATCCAACAACACTGGATTGGTAATATCCAACTGGTTTTTTTAAAAAGAAGTTTCAGGCTAAACGGAACTTTCAATTGAATTTCGAAATTTGGATTTTTTTTTGAGTTCCAAGAACTCATTTCTCCAAAAACTGGGGTTTGAAAAAAAAAACTGATCTAATATTAAAACAAGTAAGGCTTATACTCTATTTTTTCTAGGTCGGCCCCTAATATGTCCGTCATGGTAAATCGGTGGAAAACCAAAGAAAAATCGGCTTTCCCTCCACTTGAACCAGAATATAGGATGCAAAACCGAGTAGAAATCCAAAAGCATGCGTAGGAGAGATATGATCCATTGATCTCAACCTTCCCAAGAAGCACTCCCTCCTCCACTTTGGCTACAGTTCATTTGTGAATAGAATACAAGTAAAATTAAGGAAACCCCATAGCCATCCACCATCACCTGCCATACGTGGCAATGATCGTAGCCATATTCCTTTTTGGCACCATGGTAAAAAAATATTCTTAGTTTGCATAGAACATACATGTATCTATACAAGTATTTTTTAAAATTTTCTAGCTATCTATTTAGTTCCAAACTTTAGAAACCAAAACGCTTGAAAAGAACATCTAATATGTTCTAGAGTAGAAAAATTTCATGGCAAAATAAAAATTATTGTAATTGACCAACGTCGGTGCAGGTTGGTTGTACTATATGCTACTTGCACTTAGAAACGGATCCACGTCTACTGACGCATGTACATGTTCAGATAATAATGGTGTTTGTTAAGCCGAACTATACGTGAAATGTGGTCACTTTGTATGGTACAACATTGTGATGTATCTTTTTTTCTCTCTTGCAACTCTCTTGCTTAAATAACAAAGATAGAAATTTAATGAGTATTTGATCGAAAGAACTAATTAAGTCAAAATTATTTTAGTTTTCTAGCAAATGTGTAGACATCCAATAAGTGCAATAAAAATTTAGTGCTAGAAATAAAAAAATCCATGAGATTAAAAAACACAGTTGATCTTTACCGTGGTAACGCACGGAACTGCAAGACCTGAGCAAAATGCGGGCCGGACTGGGCACAGGCCAGGCCAAAAAAAAGCCTGGAATGATTCGGGCCCAAAAACCATGACCAAGCCCACCCGCGAACATCTTTCAAGCCGGCCATTTTGGGCTTTTTCGAGCAGGGCCGACCCGCACTTTTTAGTTGGAAAATAATTTTAAAACATAATCAGGCTGAAAAAATGCACGCCATCACGCCCCCGCCCTATAAAGGCCACGAGCTGGGCTTAGCCCGGTGGGCTCGGGCCGGGCTAAATATGCTCAGGTGCTCAATCAAAATTTTAATTAAGAATTATGGCTAGTAGCAATGCAGATCTCATCTACAGTTCTGCACCTCTGTCGCACGCACGCATCTGCAGCCTGGTCTATAACAATGTGTGGTAGGAAATTTGCGCGATCTCATTATGCAACAGAGAAACAACACGTTGGAGGCTAGGGAAGATAAGGGATGGTAAAGAGGGAGGGGTTACTTGGCCTCGGCCGCCAGAATCTTTGTCTATAAAAACGTGGACTTATGTCTTCAAAATGTGTCCAAAATTGAACATGTAAGCGTCTCTAATGGCTCCCCAGCATCTTGCACCCTGCGTAGGCTGACTAGGCTCAGGCAACTTGGTTAAGCCCGTGTAGTTATGGAACCTTTGAGTACGTCAGAGTTCATGGGCACGAGTCCTCCTAGCCATGCAAATATGGTTTTCTAATCTGCCTATGGGCAACAGATAAGTAGGAAATTGAAGGTGGGTTGCTATTGCTACTTGCTAGTTTCAGTGCACACAACCAACCAGCTCCCCTGTACTGTACGGCTCGGCTCCACAGTTCACGAGCACGACCAGCTGCAACTACCGAAATTGGGCCTTGTCAAAATTAGGAGTGTCAAAGTTACTGTGCGGCACTGTAGCATACTGTAGCGTTTCGTTTGTATTTGTGAATTATTGTCCAAACATTGACTAATTAGGCTCAAAAGATTCGTCTCGCAAAGTACAACAAAACTGTGCAATTAGTTTTTAATTTCATCTACATTTAGTACTCCATGCATGTACCGTAAATTTGATGTGATGGAGAATCTTCTTTTTGTATAGTGTCAAAGTTGGGAGTTGAGAGTGAAGTAAGGCTTGGCATGGCTTTGCCACTGACTGTGCAGGTAACAGCGGTGACAAACTGACAACGACAGGGTTCGTAAAGGGTGACGCCAAATAGCAGCCCGTATCAAACTTCCATCCGTTCTCTTGAAAGATTGAGATTTTTTTGGGAAAGAAAACTGAAGGGCCAAGCTTCCTTTTGTTTTGGCTAGTACCTTTTCTCTTTCGAATTATGAATGGAAGTCGAGGACTCGAGGCATGTTACGGGACGAAGAGAAACCAACGGCAGCACCATAACCTGGTGTCGGGGCCAGAACATCACGTGCTCCAAAATGTTTCCATCAATCCAGGCGCATGCAGTCCGGTGACAGATACCTCCGCCAGCCAGCCACGACCCGGCGGCAAGGCAAGCCAAGGCAGAGCCAGCCCAGCCCTCGGATGGTCACGGATGGCGAGCGAAGCCGCGCCCGATCCGCTCGGTGAGGCGCCGGGTCGTGCCGCGCGCCCGGCCGCGGCGGCCGCGACGTGGGGCGCTGCCCGCCACCACCCGGGGCCCCTAAACTATTCCCACCAGCTTCCCACCGCGCGATCTCGGTCTCGGTCCGGTCCATTTGATAAAATCGTGAGGCCACGAGCCGCCCCGGCGCCGGCCCCAGATTTTTATTGCCCATATTCTCGTACTCCGCTGGTCCAGCCAGCCAGCCAGCCGTCCAAGGTGGTGGGCGGGCCGTCGCCGATCCTTATCGCCGTCGTCTCCAACTCCCCCCATCACATCGTTTTCTTTTCCTCCCCCAGCTGCGGCTGCTGCATGACCAGTTACCGCGAAACCCAACGGGTAGCAACGGGAGAAAAAATTACAATTTCGCCATCTAAGTGGGTTTCGCCCGGATGTCATCCCGCAAATGAGTTTCGCCATATTGCCATTATAAAATGATGCCAACATGCTAGAATGCCATTTCTTCCTTTTGTAATCGGTTTTCTAATTCCTCTCTCCTTTTGCCATGTGAGCTGACTGTTATGGCCCTGGCCTCTACTCACGCCAGCTCGAGCTATTCTCTTGTGCCACCGTATTTCTCACTCGGCCCAGCTAAGGCTTGAGAGACCAAGTTGAAATGTGTCTTGGTTTATTTGTGATGAGTGATTGACGGGATGATTTGAAACTTTTACCGGTTGAATCCATATGTCATATGTGCTTGATTATGCTCACGGCTAACCAGAGGTGTGGTGTTGTGTTGTGTTGTGGTGTGGTGTGATGTGTAAAACATATTATGTGTTTTGTGTCTCTTGGCTTGTGATGTGCAGGCGTAGGATGTGACATGGCGGTCGACGGCATGAGGTGAAGGTCAAGCAAAAGGTTCATGCCGATGAACAAGAGCTATAAAGGGTGGACACGAGTAGGCTTGGACCGAGGGACCCGAAGAGTCCGGACGGAGTCATCGGCGATCCACATGGTGCACGGAAGAGCAAGAGTACACGGATGGGATGGAGACAACGTCGGTCGAGTCATCATGATGGAGGCGAGTCTAGTAGGCGACCCGGGAGTGGGAGCGAAAGACTTGGAGGCGTCGAAGACTTGGTGGAGGCTGGACATGCGTCGACATCGGTGAGTCACGTCTTGCGGGGCGTGCGAGAGGGTTTGGTCGATTTGACCTCAAAACCGAGGGTGAGTCACACCTTGCGATGTGTGCAAGATGGTTTGATCGGTTTGGCCTCAAAACACGCCTGCGGGGTGTGCAAAAAGGTTTGACTGGTTTGGTCTCAAAACTGGAGGGCGAGTCCGGCGCGGTCGGACGACGTCGAGTCGCAGGATGTGTAGCACCATCATGAAGCTTGCGTCGAGGCGAAGCAAAGTTGTGAAGGCGTTGGGTCCGTCCAATATACTAATAAAAAGTTGGACGGTTTTACCCCTGTGGGGTATTTGAGTTGTATGCTTCATGTAAAGGTATTCTTGTTATTTTTCGGATGCCTATATATGGAGAGAGATGGTTGTTGGGGCAGCTACACATCTACTAGACTCTTTGGTGGTGGGCTTATCATTTTGTTGGTAAGGACCTTTGGAAGGAGAGAGGGAGAGAGATGAGAGAATCTTTGATTTGATCTTTTTACCATCTTAGTTTTGATTGTGCTTAAGAGTGGCTTGTAATCAAACATGGTAGAGTAATCCAAAGATCAATTTTGTGCTCACTTGTTCCATCCCCTCAATATCTGAAATTTACCTTTTCCGTGATTTTCGAAGGTATTTTTGGAGATTTTTCGTTCTTTGTGTTTGATTCCAGATCCCGTGAAATTTGTGTGTGTGTGTGGGGGGGGGGGGTTTGTTGCTATGATCCTTGTGAGCAACTTTGCTGTGATCCCTCCTCAAATCCCTCACTAATTTGGCTCATATTTGAATTTCCCCGAAATTCCACTTTTCTTGTGTTCTTGACCAAAATCTTGAAATTCAAGGTGAAGTCTTGATCTTTTTAGGAGATCTTTTGGGCAAAGACTCACTCCGTCCAGGCGAACCTTTGGCTATCATAAAGTTTGGACGTTATTTGATTGAGTTTTCCTTTTTCTTTGGATCTTGGCCCGTGCAGTCAAAACACGAAGTTCCGATTTTTGCAACATCCTCTTTTTTGGGAGATCTCTATGGAATGGATTCTTTGATGGTCTTGGAAAGCTATGATCCAAATCTCATGAATTTTGAAGTTCGTTTGTTCGAGGTTTGGTATTTTTCTTGAAGCTCGTACATGCTGTTTGGGCAAAATTAGAGGTTCCGGTTTTGAGAAGAGAAATTAGTAGTTCCGGTTTGAGAAGAGGAAATTTCAGTTTTGGAAGATTCCCCTCCGGTTTTGGAAATATTTTCCTTCGATTTTGGTTTCAGATGCTCCGATTTTTCTATGATGCTTTTGTTTCCTTTTTAATTTTTTCTGTATTTACTTTCACTTAATGTTAAAAATTTCCTAGTTTTGTTTCTAGGTTCAATTGTATTTTATTTGACTAGGTGGATCTGACAATTCTATGGACGGTGAATTTTTGGATATAGGTTTAATTCGTTCGTTACAATAGAAATTTTGATCTGCTCGCGCTGCCGTCTTCCTTGCTTGGCCCGCCCGGCCAAGACGGCAACAGCGCGATGCTTTGCTCTGCTGAGCTGATCTGCTTGCTCTGCTGAAGAAGGGCCAGAGAGCAAAGATTTTGGGAATGGGGTTGGCGTGCTGCTGCTGCTTTGGCGTGTGTGCTCGAGAGGGAAAAAAGTAGACGATGGTTGATTGGTTGTGGATTTGCAGGGGATTCAATTTGGCAATAGCTCGGTGGCTCCAATGGATTTGATGCTTAGAGTTTGAAATCAGGTACGCATGCAGCAAATCGGAGGGAAGACAGGAAGAGCAAGGAGCTGGTGCTTCGCATCGCTTACAGAAGAAGGGAGGCGGGGTGCTTCCACATCCCTGTTACAGACGAAGGAGCTGGTGCTTCCCATCCTTTGGCGTGACCTTTGCCGACCCGCCGATGGCGCCGCCCAGCAAGGAGCAGGTCGCGGCCGCAAAGTTTGGGGCTTGGACACGCCGCACGCAGTTGAGGCGGGGTGGAGTGGCCGCGCGGCGGCGCGGGACAGGGACGACAGCGCGGGAGTGGCGACGATGCACGGCCGTACGGGTGAGCGAGCTAGGTGTTCGGATCCCGAGCTAAATTTTAGTCCTGTCATATCAAATGCTTGGATACTAATTAGGAGTATTAAATATAGACTAATTACAAAATCAATTTCACAACGCCTAGGCTAAATCGCAAGACGAATCTATTAAGCCTAATTAGTCCATGATTTGACAATATGGTGCTACAGTAAACATTCGCTAATGATGGATTAATTAGGTTTAATAGATTCGTCTCGCGATTTAGCCTAGGGGTTCTGCAATTAGTTTTGTAATTAGCTCATATTTAATCCTTCTAATTAGCATCCGAACATCTGATGTGATCTGAACTAAACTTTAGCTCCAGGATCAAACACCCCCTGATGGGGACGTAACAGTCAGCTCACATGGTAAAAGATGGGAGAAATCAGAAAACCAATTAAACCCATTTGCGGGATGCTATTCAGGCGATACCCACTTCTGAGGATGGCGAAATTGTAAATTTCTCAGCAACGGAAGCCCGTTCGAGGAGGAAAAGGACGCGTGCAGCCACAAGTTTCTTTCTATTTTTTTTCTCTTTTTGGGAAATATGTCGTAACACTTGACCTATCTTTGTGAGGTTGAGGTCGGCGTTGTGACAGCTACCAGCAATTGGGCACGTCGGTATGGGCGATCGAGCGCCGCTTCGCGCTTCGACCACGCTCTTGTTTCCCGGTTTCAACAAGATAACATATACTATTAGGCGCTATCTGAGGGCGACATTGTATAGTACCACACCACGGCGCCACTGCCATGCCATACATTCCTGCTCAGAGACCAGACCTCTGAGCACGCGGCTGCCGTCGCCTTCGTTCGCTCCGTCTCGCGTCGGCGAGGATCAGATCGTGCATGCAGTTGCCGTTGGGGAACCTGGAAAGCCGTCCCGCCGGGTGACTTTGCTTATTAAAACGTTCTCGCCGTGTGCCATGACGGCATGAGGCCTTCCCTTCATGCCGCCTTCTCTGGTCGGCGGCCGGTCCGATCCGTTCGCATCGTGCCCCACGCGCGGTGCAGCGGATGTGCCAGCGCGCGATCGGGATCGGCAATCGTAGCTCGGGGGTCGGGGATGCTACCGCAGTCCCGCTATAGACAGATGGAATTTTTGGCGTGCGGGATCCGGCTGTCAGCACAGCAAGTGTCATCTCCCTGCTCATGGATGCTGTCTGTCCTCCGATGATAATCCCATATCCTAATGGTATTATGTGCAACTGAATCCCATTTAGAATCCTAGAATTGGCTACTGTTCGGTCATTTGTCATTTGCATTGTTCAAATTCCTTCTCATCTCCTCATACGTGCACGGTAAAGTTCCTGCCGGCTTCTAAAAATATCCTTCTCAATCTAGCGAGAAATTCTGAAGGATGTAAACATGTTTGCTCCAGGAAACACAGAAGAGAGAAAGCAGTAACTGGGCTAGCCCCATGGCCATTGTCAATGGCCAAGCCCAGCAGGGAACCTTTCTTCTCAATACAGGCCCACATGTTAAGGCCGAATAAAGGCCGAGCCCAATCACATGCTCCCAAAAATATCGCTCGTGCAGGACCCAAAATATCCAACGCGTCAAGGGGAACAGAGAGGTTTATCCCTACCACTCCCGGTGCGGCGAGGGTGAGCGAGCGGGCAAGCAAACCCCCGCGGCGGAAATGGATGCCAAGCTGCTGCTCCCCTTCCCTTCCCCGCCCGCCGCTCTCCACCCGGCGGCGGCGGCGGTCCCCAAGTCCCTCTTCCTTGGGGCCTCCCTCCCTCTCCACCCGCGCGCGCCGCCGCCGTTCCCGCTGCGCCTCCGCCCGCGGCCGGCGCTGGTGGTGGCGCAGGCCGCCGTGAAGCGCCGCAAGGAGGTCCCCTTCGACAACGTGATCCAGCGGGACAAGAAGCTCAAGCTGGTGCTCAAGCTCCGCAACATCCTCGTCGCGCAGCCCGACCGCGTGATGAGCCTCCGCGACCTCGGCCGCTTCCGCCGCGACCTCGGCCTCACCCGCAAGCGCCGCCTCATCGCGCTCCTCAAGCGCTTCCCGGGCGTCTTCGAGATCGTCGAGGAGGGCGTCTACTCCCTCAAGTTCCGCCTCACCCCCGCCGCCGAGCGACTCTACCTCGACGAGCTCCAACTCAAGAACGAGTCCGAGGGCCTCGCCGTCACCAAGCTCCGCAAGCTCCTCATGATGTCGCAGGAGAAGCGCATCCTCATCGAGAAGATCGCGCACCTCAAGCACGACCTCGGTCTCCCGCCGGAGTTCCGCGATACCATCTGCCTCAGGTACCCACAGTACTTCCGTATCGTCCGGATGGACCGAGGGCCGGGGCTGGAGCTCACCCATTGGGACCCCGAGCTGGCGGTGTCTGCGGCCGAGCTCGCGGAGGAGGAGAATCGAGCAAGGGAAGCTGAGGAGAGGAATTTGATAATTGACAGGCCGCTCAAGTTCAACCGGGTGAAGCTGCCCAAGGGGTTGAAATTGACGCGGGGAGAGGCACGCAGGATTGGGCAGTTCAAGGAAATGCCATATATTTCGCCATATGCTGACTTCTCGCACCTGCGGTCTGGGTCTGCTGAGAAGGAGAAGCATGCTTGCGGAGTGGTTCATGAGATTCTTAGCTTAACAGTTGAGAAGCGCACGTTGGTGGATCACCTGACGCACTTCAGGGAGGAGTTCCGATTCTCGCAATCCTTGCGGGGCATGATCATTCGTCACCCAGACATGTTTTATGTATCATTCAAAGGGGATAGGGACTCAGTCTTCCTCCGCGAAGCATACAAGGACTCACAGCTGGTTGAGAAGAACAAGCTGGTGCTGCTTAAGGAGAAAATGAGGGCTCTCGTTGTTGTCCCGCGTTTCCCTAGAAGAGGTGGGGCTAGGACCAGTGAGGAAGCTGAGGGAGCCAATGGAGCTGTGCGATTGTCAGATGAAGGAAGTGACGAAGAATATGATGAAGATGAGGGACTGTCAGATATGGAAGATTTTATTAGTGAACTTTCTGGTGGCAAATCGGATGGTGGCTACCAATGGGGCGATGGTTGGTTTGGTGAGAATGATGACGCGCCGCCAGACTTTGCAGATGATGACTCAAGTCCACAAGAAGTTGAGGTTACTATGAAAAACACTGATGGTTCTGCCAATGGCAGGGCAGCTGTTCCTGTATTTCCTGATGGCAGACCAAGGGAACGGTGGTAAATTGAGCTGTTTTAAGCTTTTGGTTGATAGAATTATTAGTCTCAAATGCTAGTTCTTTATAATATCTAGCTGCAAAGCTGTTTGTCTTTTGAGGTGCCCTACTGATTTTTGTTACCGAGAACATCAGTAGAACACACTTTTGAGGAACCTACATGATAATGTTGAAAATTCTACAAGATTAATCCTCTGGTGAATGTTAAAAATCACAGATTTGCAAAACTATAGTTGACAGAAATGTGTGTATAGTCATCACGAGTCACGGCTGGGGTTCAGGTTATTGTTCTAAGATTTGAACTGTATGATCAGTCATATCTTGATATATAAATATCCATAGTGTTATATGTAAGGATTGTGTTTCAAGAGACCGTGCATGAATACCTAACATCTTTGTTAGACATCTTGACCTTTTCATTACAAAAAATATTTCAGTTGTTATGAAGTCATGTAGAGTTTTCTTTTTGTCTTTTTAAGGAATAAGTCATGTAGAGTAGTAGCTCGAGTTTTGAGTGGACTGGGTGGCAGATAAATGGATAATAGTAGTGTTTAAACTTTGGCGCAATGATGCCTGTAGTTCATTTTGTTTCCAAGACATACTTGTTTCTTAGTAATTGCCACTGAACCAAGTGCTTGTTCAAGTGGAAGCCACAACAAGAAGGCGGAGGCAAGAAATGCGAAATGCAAACAACTGGAATAGTGGAATGCCTAAACTGAACTTAAAGGTAAATAAGTGGCACTGTTAAAATTCAATAACACATTCATCACTTCAGTTTACTCTTGTCATTCTATATCCATGGTCTGAAATCTGCCATTTTCAGAAATTTGGGAGAGGTACAATTCATCATTCCTTGTGATATAAATTTTGTTCTGACCTGTATATAAGGATTTAGTATAAGAAAACATATTAATCTACCATCTGTTAGCTATGTTGGCCCTCTCTTGAAAAAAATGGTGCTCCGCTGTTTACTCAGTTAAATACAGCTACAGCCTTGTAGTTCATAATAGTTGCTTTTTAACCCTTTGCGGAACCATGCATGTAGTTTCAGTTGTTCCAAAGACAAGCTTGTTGTTTGGAAATCAGTCATCTGTTATCAGTCTTTGTAAGTGCCAGCGTTAGCATGGGTGTTAAACCTTCTTTCCTTGGACATGTGTTAGACCTTTTGACTTCTTTCCTTGGACTAGTGTTAGACCTTTTGATTTCTCCATTAGCTGGTGCCAGTGCCTGTTAAGTCTGATGACAAAGAAACAAAGAGATGTTTACTCTATAAAACCAATAAATGAATGGATGTACCTTTCAGCTTAATATGTTGGCATTCTAAATCGAATGTGAGTTGATTATCAGAGGTGTGATTTGGTTCCCTTCTTTTTCTGCGATGCTTGAAATCCATTCTCAAGTATTGTTTGGAGTCTAAGGAACCTATTGAACCAGAACTACTTGTATCCTCACTGCCCAAAACCAGAGGTTCAGTTTCCGTCCTAGTTTATTCAGAAACTGAGCTCTAAGTGTATTCCTTCTATTCACATCAGTCATAGGAAGACTTTTACGTGGAAAATTTTTATGTAACTTTTGGCAAGTACCGTGATTTTGTTTTTGTAGAGAATAGCGTATGCTCCTTGGTTATTCAGTATCTGCACCTGGTTTCACGTGCTTGCTCTCCTTTCCAAAAGTCTCCCATCTTGCAGCATCGAATCCCATTTGTAGCAATAGCTTTTCTTTTTCCTCTCTACCAAAAAAAAAAAAAAACAGAACATCTCGTTGGTTTGTTTACACATCCTGCATTGAGATCTTTGCCGTCGTACGGTAACAACCGACAGTTCCAAATTGCCAATGGAGTCCTGGCCGGCTTGCCGTGGGGACGAGAAAGACCTGACCAGTTGCGTACCTGCACTTTTGGCTTTTGAAATCTTGAATAGCTTTCCAGTTCCAGATGCCTGGTGCGGTATTTCAGGCCTTGTTTAGTTGGTCAAATTGGGAGGTGCCAAATTACTGTGCTGACACTGTAGCACACTGTAGCGTTTCGTTTGTATTTGTGAATTATTGTCCAAACATTGACTAATTAGACTCAAAAGATTCGTCTCGCAAAGTACAACAAAACTGTGCAATTAGTTTTTAATTTCATCTACATTTAGTACTCCATGCATGTACCGCAAGTTTGATGTGATGGGGAATCTTCTTTTTGCATAGTGCCAAAGTTGGGAGTTGGAGGTGAAGTAAACAAGGGCTCAGTGTGGCCCTGGACTTCATCGACTGGCAGGTGCGCACTGAAATCGTGCACCCAGTTTTAGGTTTTGTGGCACTGAAATCGTGCACTGTCACATCGGATGTTCAGATGCTAATTAGGAGGACTAAATATGAGTTAATTATAAAACTCATAGCAGAACCCCTAAGCTAAATCGCGAGACGAATCTATTAAACCTAATTAATCCATCATTAACGAATGGTTACTGTAGCACCATATTGTCAAATCATGAACTAATTAGGCTTAATAGATTCGTCTCGCGAATCGTGCATTGTCACATCGGAGGTTCAGATGCTAATTAGGAGGACTAAATATGAGCTAATTACAAAACTCATAGCAGAACCCCTAAGCTAAATCGTGAGACGAATCTATTAAACCTAATTAATCCATCATTAACGAATGGTTACTAGTACCATATTGTCAAATCATGAACTAATTAGGCTTAATAGATTCATCTCGCGATTTAGCCTAGAGGTTGTGCAATTAGTTTTGTAATTAATCTATGTTTAATACTTCTAATTAGTATCAAATATCCGATGTGACAGGACACCTCAATCTCCCCTACACCACCTTACTAGAAACAATATGGATGAGGTTCGATGGGTGAATCCTGCTGGTTGCCCGACTGGCCACCCGGAGAAGGAAACTGCAGGTAACACTGTTGAAATCTGCAGGTACATGGACGCGTTTGCTCGCGCGGGCAGGGATCCAGTGAGCCGTGGCTGCTTGGTGGCAGTCAACGAGTCAAGCGCCCGGGTCGCTCGCGTGGCCCGCTGGGGCGTCAGCGTCACCGGTCACAAGCTCTCATACACAGCTACCTCTAATTTCCCGGTCAAACCGTCAAACACTCAAGCCCAACACCAGCAGAGGTCGACGCCGACGGAGAAAACTTTCCAGGCGAGCGAGCCACCACGTCCCCGTCCTGCCGTCAAAGTCGCCAGGCCGAAGCAAAATGAGACAACCCGTGCTACTGTTTGGCGTTGCCTCGCCCTTTTCCTTTTTCTGTTAAAAAAAGGAAGGGTATAGTGGTCTCGATCTGTCGCTGCTACAGCTCGATCGAAAGATGCTTAGCCATAGCATAGGTGTGCATGGTAAGGAACCTTCTTGGGTTTTGGGTAGCAACCAGCAGAGGAACTTCGAGGAAGAAGAACCTGCACGCTGTGCTCGTCTCGTTTCCCAACTCAAAACATGCTATCGAGAGAGAGAGCTAGGCGTTAACAGCCGTAGGAACAGTGTAGATTTCGCGCGAACTGCACGATTGTGCGGCGGAGCATCATCCCTCGCCGTTGCCGGTCGCCACGCCGCCGAGGAATGAAGGAAGGAACCTTCGTTGAATCGTCTTGGGTCTGGAACATGGAAATCCAGGCCGTAGAAAGTTTTGAGGGAGAGAGCACTGAGCGCACGCCCGAATGATTGCGACATCATATCCGCCCTCGCTCGCGGCTCTTGGGTTGGATTTGGGACGTGGAAACCGATCGCTTTCCAAGAGTGCTCGGGCGTCGCGGCTCTACGACTCTTCTTCAGTTCTCCGCAAACGATGCTGACTTTTCTCCGCTTTCTCCTTCTGGAGACTGCGGAACATACAACTTGTACGTACACGTAAGGCCAGCTGGTCCTGGATGACGCCACGAGATCCAAGGCCCGGTGCCTCACTGATGACGTCGGGTAAAGGTACTTCACTCCGGTCAGCCTTCGGCAGGCCGCTTTCTGCGCACAAGAAAAACGAGGGCGAGTTTGGGAACTAGAAAGCGCTACGCAAGCCGCCGCTTCTGGAGCAACGCTGCGGGCGCACCTTGGCGGCTTGGCCCAGCTCTATCTGACTCCTGGTGTTAGAGTTTGATCGGTTCAACGATGAAGTCGGATCCTATCTCGCGTCCTGATCCGGAGGTGCACAACAAACTTATGATTGCGGACCTCCCGTCGTGCAGCACTGTAAAGAGATAGGCGGGGGGCCGGGGGCACACACGCCAAAGTTCGTCGCCGTGCCCCACTCGCCCACCTGACAAACCTTAGACCCGATCTACTAGGTGTTGTAGCGGCGGGAAGCACCACCACCACCTGCGCCGCACCACCGCCGCCCACACTCGCTGTCGACACCGCCACCATTGCCCTCACCAACATTCCCATGGTTTTTCAGGTTAGTACTCGACTAGACCTAAGACATTGTTGGTTATCCTAAGATCAAGTGTTATACCCACTGGATGTACCTCAATGGATCACTGGTTAAGTTTTTTGAGTTAGTGCTAAGCTAATTTAGTTCTATCAATGGCATTAGAGCCAAGTTTGGTGGTTATCTAGATTGGGGAAGTTTGTCTCACGAATGGAATCCTGCCGGTGAGCACACACGCACACACAGAGAAGTTTAGAAGGAGGGGATTTCGATCTCAAATCAAAGAAAGAACCTAACCCTAAAGATGACGACCGCCGGACTTCAACCGCCGGCCGCCGGTAGTCAAACCGTAACCCAAACGAGAAGATCCAGAGAAAGGGAGAGGGGGGGTTGGGGAGCTTACCTTTACTTCGAATGTCACTGGATTTGTTCCGGGAAGAAGCACGTCGGCGGCTCTAGATGCACGCGCAGGCTCTGCATCGACGATCTTCACACCACTAGTAGCCGGGCTTCGCGCTCTGACGTCGGCGAAGGAACACCGGATCTGCTCCGGGAAGAGGCCACGGAGCCATCACCTTCGAGAAAAGGGGCCACCGGCGGAGGGGATCCACCACCTCCAAGAGATCCCCCTCTCGCAGTGCCGCTCGACGGCGACGCACTCACCCTCGGGTGACTGCGCTACCCGCGAGTGGGCCTGCGGAGGGGGCTGCCGAGCTCCAGTCCTCTGCACCACCGCCTTGCTCGCTCTCGCTCGGCTCGCTTGCTCTCACGCGCTTGCGGCTAGGGGCGGAGCGAATGCGCTAGGGTTGCGCCCGGGGAGCGGACGCGAGCGAGTTTTTTTCGCCCGAACTCGGTGCTTGGCCGTTGATTGCGATCGAACGGTGGATATCCACTGGACCGGCTTTCAGCCAAGGCAGGAGGAAGCATTGCCGACCTAGGCCCAGGTTGCGGCCTGGGGAAGCCGTGCGTGCATCAGCACCGGCTAGGCTGGGCTGTTTTCGCGAGTGGGCCGGCAGAACAGTAAGCTTTAGGCCCAGACGGGCGCGGGAAAGCTGGGCCTGGTAGGCCGTCAACTGGGCCCTTTTCTCGCGTGGCCAGAAGAACAGTAGACTTTGAGCCCTTTTTTTTCTTTTTCCAGTGAATTTTCGTATTTTTCCTGGAAATTGATTAATGGCTCAAATAAAATTAGTTTTGAGGATTTTTTCCTATGGGTAGAATCCCCAAATTAAGTTTTCGCTGTGTTAAGTTTAAGATAAGTTGAATTTTTGGCATTATTTTGCCAATTTATGCGTTAAGTTAAAGTTCTAGTCTATTTTTCAAATTTTTTTTTGGAAACAACGGGAAATTTGATTAGAAAAAGTAAGTTTTTTAGTATAATAATTTTATCTACCGACCAACGTTGTTGATAAGACTATTATGCTAATAAGTTTTATTTTATCATTATTGATTCTATTTTTGCCCAACAGTGATATAGAATTAATATTGAGAAGTTTCATGTTTTAATTTGACCAACGTTGAATTAACTCAATTTTTTTCTGAATTTTGTTTTCAGGCAATCGATTAAGTTATATCTTGTCCATAGAGCCCCTCAATGAAGGGAATTACAGCTCATTGTGAGAGAAGGTTGAGACAGCGCTTGTGAAGCGTCCCCACATAAGTAGAGACTAAATGTGATACAAATATCAGTCCCAGGAGGCTGATAACACATTTATTCGACAGATAATTCAGTAACCGTACAACTCCCGAGGGAGTGGGCGTGAAAGCCACGCAGCGATAAACAGTAAATAGATAACGGCGGCTAACCAAGCGACTGCCAAAAGACAGCACTCGGGACTACACGGCAGCAGCAGCATCTTGGGCAGGGCAACACCACAGGCAGCGTCGGGTGCGGACACAACCTCTACTCGAGGTCTTCTGCGACGAACTCAGGGTCTTCCTCTGTAGCAATGAAGCAAGGGTGAGTACTAACGTACTCAACAAGTCCAACCCCATCCACGGAGGGGATACAAGCAAGATTATGCACAAGTATAACAAGGATAGGCTAGGGTTTATTTTGCGGAAAAGCTAATTTTTAACACATGCAGGGGATCATTTTCGAAAGGGTTTTTGTAAAGTTTCCCTTAATACCCGAAATATTGAGTGGGGTTGATCCTACACAAAGGATCCAAGCTTTTATCGCTATCGGACTCCCCGTCCGTCATGGCGCACGGCACAACTGCTGGACTCTTCTGAAATTCCACACACACACACACACACACACACATGATATCCTTGCCCAAACACTAGTTATGTGACCAAGCCGTAATTCGTCCATTTCCGTGGACACGGCTACCCGGATAGGTTTTCACTCTGCAGAGGGTGTACACTTTTCCCACAAGTAGGGTACCGTAGCACAATCACCTTAGTGACGGTACGGATCCTAACAAAACCATTACCCACCTTAGCTAAGACTGGCTAGTTCTCACGGAACACCCAAGGGGTCCACGGCTCATTCAGGAGACCGTAACCGGGACTCAAGTCACTAAGATCTTACTCCTTTTCCATGGGTTTCCGTTGCTCACCAGCACTCCTGAGGACTAACCATCCAGCTAGTGGGATTTATGCTAAGCCGTTGCCCATACAACGGTCGAGTGGTTGCACGATAGTGGAATTAGGCAAGATGACACATCAACTCGGTCCTTAATTACGACCGGATGGATATCTCCCAACGTTGCTCAACCACCAAGGTACGAGCACAACAACTGGGCACCCCACACAAGGAATGCCCATCCATCCCGTCCACACATTTCTTTTCCTGAACCAAAAAGCCATTATTCTCACACGCACACATTAATTTCCCGAATACACCATTGTAATAATGTTTGCATTTGAGTAACAGATTCCTAAGCGTTCTAGCGGCGGTTATCAACTAAACAGAGCGAGTCATATTTAGAGATAAGCATAGGACAACAAGGAATGTTCATAACAATCAAGGGGTGGCTATCCAACCATGTCTTGCGATAAAATACTATGCATTTTGTAAAAACAGGCCAATAGGTTGTGTTTGAAAAACTAGGTATTAAGTATGCATCAAAAGGGTGAGATTGGACTTGCCGTCTCCAAAGCCTTCTGGGAGTTCCGGCTCGCGGTACTGGTCCTCGGGCTCGGGCTCGCGGTCACACTCTTCCTCGGGCTCCTCCTCGGGCAATCCGCGATCTACGGCACACACAAACAGACACACAAATAAATAAAAGAGGAACGATTTTTAACCGTGAGCTCCGAACAGGAAACGCGAACGGAAAATAGGTAGAAGGATTATTTTTGTGAAATTTGGATATGGATCGGCGAAAGTATTCTGGAGGATGACGTGGTAAAATTTGGGATTAATTGGAGGGAGTTTGGCACATGAAATGACGGGTTAAACAGGGATTAGGGCTTAAACGGAGGTTTAGGGCTGATTTTTAATAAACCAGGGACCTATTTGTAATTTCTTTTGGAAGTGGAGGGGCTTATGTGTAATTTGGGGAAACTTGGGGGTCGGATCTAAAATCAAAGGAAATTTTCCTCTTCTTCTCCAGGGACTTGGAGAGAGAGAGAGAGGGAGGGAGAGGATGGGACCGGCGGCGGGCGGCCGGCCGGGCTTCGCCGGCGGCGAGCCGTGGTGGAGGGAGGCGGTGGAGGGAGTCGAGGGGCTCCAT
>NC_028452.1:9770451-9772244 GCF_000263155.2 Setaria italica | reverse complement strand
ACTTGAGGATATGAAGGAATGTGATGCTCCAGAATCAAAAAGTACTGTTGCCAAGACTGAGCTGACTAGGAACTCACCGAGTACCACGCCCTGAGCGTCGCGAGCCTCCTGCGCGCCGATGTGGTTGACGCGGGCTCGACCAAATGACTGCTGGGGCGGCCTCATCTGCTGGCTGTTGTTGTTGCTGGGGTTGCCACTGCTGCGGACTGGCACACGATTGGCTCCTGACAATGCGGCCCTGGGCCCAGCTACTGAGTTGGACAAGGCTGATGCTGCTGGCTTGTTGGCATAGGGGCAGTTGGCGATGAAATGCCCTGGCTCTCTGCAGTTGAAGCATGCCCTACCATTGCTGGTGACCTGGCTGGCGCTGCTCTGTGGGGCCTTGATGGAGTTCTGGCTCCTGAATGGGGCAGCAGTCTGATGCGAACCAGATGCTTGGGACTGGGTCCGATAATGCATGGGAGCTTGGGATCTGGGCAAGGGATGACCGAAGCTCCTTGGCTTCTGGAATCGATCCTGCTGGTGTGCCTTGTTTTCCAGGAACCGACGCTTGTTGTCCCTCCGCTCTTCTGCCTTGGCCCTCTCAGTCAAGATGGCCATGTTCATCAAGGTGTTGAAGTCGGGGTAGATCTGAGGAGTGAGCAGGGTCCTTAGCTCCGCGTTCAAGCCTTTCTTGAACATGTCCTGCTTCTTCTCATCCTTGTCCACCTCTTCCGGAGCGTAACGGGCCAGCTCCATGAACTGGAAGGTGTACTCCTCCATAGATCGGTTGCCCTGGCGGAGTTCACGGAACTCATCCGCCTTGCGCTTCATGGTGGCGGCGGGAATGTGGTAGCGACGGAACTCCGTCACGAACTCATCCCAGGTGATAGTGGAGGCATCCTGGGCAGCCGAGCAGTAGTTCTCCCACCAGGCTAGGGCAGTCCCAGTGAGCTGGTGGGTAGCCAAGAGAACTTTGTCCCTGCTCTCACACCCAAAGGGTTCCAGCTTCCTCTGGATGACTCGCAGCCAGTCATCTGCGTCCAGAGGGTTGACAGACCCGCCAAAAGTGGGTGGCTTGGTCCGGAGGAAGTCCGTCAACTTCTCATTCATATTCTGCCCGCGGGGCCTCTGACGAGTCACGGCGTTGGCTAAAGCTTCCAGCAGGAGGGTCTGGTTGTTCATCACTTGAACCAGATCAATGACCGGTGGGGGCGGTGGCTGCTGTGTTCCCACTTGGCTTTCTCCCCTTCCTTCTGGCTGGCTTACTTCCTGCTCCTCAGGGAGTACCGCCGGGGGTGGCTCCTGTCTTTCAGGCTGCCTCTCTGCACTGGGGGAGGCATGAGCCTGACTTGAGGAAGTCCTGGTGGCACGTTTGGGCGGCATCTGCAGATTGAGTGAGACCTTTTTATGAGAGTATGATTTGGATTTTAGTGATCTTTAAAGTGATTATTTCGTATTTTCGAAGAGACAGAATCCACCTCCTGTCGACAAACACACAGACTAACAAGCAACAAGCACAAACGATTTTATTTATTTTGCCACAGGGGGGGTACAATACTGCTGGGGGTAAGGCCAAAACACGCACTACACGACCGGTTACAACAACACAACTGGAGGGTACAACTCTAAACTGCGGACCATGACGGCTTCATTCCTTGGGCAATACGGGCTGGGCACACTACTCGCGGGGCGAATCTTCTCCCTGGACTGAGTGATCTTCCATTGGAAGGAGGAGGGCCAGCACCTCATCCTTCAGAGTCCCGCCTGTGGGAGGGGTCTCGGGAACCACTCCATTCCGACACCTCGGAGTT
>NC_028452.1:9769378-9770349 GCF_000263155.2 Setaria italica | reverse complement strand
GATCGATGGCCACCATCTGTCTGGCACGGATGGTGAGGTGGGCATCTTCAGTTCCTTGGAGTGCCGATCTCAGCCTCCTTGAGAGCCTCAACGGCAATGGCCTCATTGCTTTGGGCGGCCGCGGCTCGGGCTTCGGCGGCGGCTAACTTCACCTGGAGCCTCCTCACCATAACTTCTGCGTCCTCAGTCCTACGGGTCTGCTGCTTCAACTTAGCAGCCTGCTCGTCGTAGAGCTCATCCAAGGTGAGAAGGTAGGCAGCCATGTGCAGCACAGTGGGGTCATCCTCGCGCTGTCCACGTCCTTCCAAGGTCCGTACCCGGGCCAGCCAAACCGGGCGGTTTTTCTTGACAGGCGGGTAGAACCTCATCGGAGTGCGGCCAATGTGCCTCTCATAAATCTGGCACAGGAAACGGAGGGCCTTCCGGGCTGCCACTTGATAAGTATCCTTGTGCCGGAAGCCAGTGGCAGTCACATTCCATGGCTGGATGTCCGGGTAGCGGCTACTCCGCCCGATGTAGATAATCATCTCACACCGAGGGGTCCCGCGGTCCTCGTACTCCCTGCTGGTGTACTCCGGACGCTCATAAATTCCCAGGCGGTCCATGCAGGCGAACAGCAATCTGGGAAAACCAGGCTCCTCCAGGCAGTGGCTGTTGACCCATCCTTCCTCGGCCATCTGGAAAAGATCCGGGGCACAAATTAGTTTTTCAATAGAGCAAAGGTAGGAAGAATTTTTGTAATTCTTTTGTTTTGGTCAAAAGGGCTAATTCGGTCCTAAGGTCGCGTCCTACAGCCAACGACGGCTCTGATACCACCTGAAGCGTCCCCACATAAGTAGAGACTAAATATGATACAAATATCAGTCCCAGGAGGCTGATAACACATTTATTCGACAGATAATTCAGTAACCGTACAACTCCCGAGGGAGTGGGCGTGAAAGGCGTTAATAGCCGCTCGCTTTCAACTCAAC
>NC_028452.1:9610209-9769278 GCF_000263155.2 Setaria italica | reverse complement strand
GGAAAGGACAAGAAAGGGAGGTATATGATTAATATAAAACAGGGAGGTAGAAAAAGGAAAAAAGGAATAGAGGAGTGGGAGAACAACCGTGGGAGGTAAAAAACGGAAGAGGGGGGTCAGTATCAAGAATACGGAATTAGACAGGAGGGAAGAGATGCCAGTATTCAGGAAGAAAAGGTAGGGAGGAAAGTGAAGAAGGAAAGAAAGGAGAAGGAAGAAAGGAAATGAAATAGGGGATAAGTAAGGAAGAGAAAGAGAGGAAGACGGATGATTTCGGCACGCGATCGGAACACGCGCGCGGCGTCTGACACCGGTACGCGGCGAGATTAGCGGACACAGATAAAAAGATAGGTGGGGGTCGGCATGGGTACCGGGACGGCGAAATCGCCGGGGGTTTCCGATTTCCGGGAGCTCAGCGGTAAAAAGATTTTAAAGACGGTTTTTAACGGGTGATTTTAGTTAGTGATTTTCGCGGGCGTTACAGCTTGCGCTGTCGGACGTTGATCTCGTACTGACGGCTGCATGTCCCATTGCTCCTGAGGACCCCATGAGGGGTGAAAATGAAAGCGATGAGGATTTCACTACTCGAGTATGTGAGCATGCACCTGTTAGAATGAAGTACGATCTTGATCATGCGCAGTGGGATCAGTCGAACCGCAAGTGCTTGATGGTGATTAAGAGCTCCATTGTGGAGGATATAAGGGGAGCAATCCCAGAATGTACCACTGCTAGAGAGTACCTCAGAAAGGTGGAAAATCAATTTACTGGCTCTTCAAAAGCTTATGCAAGCACTCTTATTAAGAGGCTAATCACTGAGAAATACATCGGTGGAGGGGTAAGAGAGCATATATTGAGGATAAGTAACATGGCATCCAAGCTCAAGCTTATAGACATGGGGCTCAGTGATTAGTTTCTAGTTCATTTAATTTTTGCCTTCTTACCCAAAGAATTTGAGGATTTTGTTGTTAACTACAACTCACAGCCTGACAAGTGGGGCATTGAAAAGCTTATTACCATGTATGTGCAAGAAGAGGAGAGAATTAAGGGCTCATGTGGTGATTCTATCAACTACGTGAGGCAAAACAAGAAGAGAAATTATTATAAAAAAAATTCTAAGCCACAAGGGAAATCTCAGTGGGACAATACCTCCTCTTCTAAGACACATGGAAAGGCTCCACAAAATGATCACCCATCAGAGGTCAAACCTTGAAGTGGTGGACAAGGACACTTGCAAGTGGTGTAAGAAGAAGGGACGCTATCAGAAAGATTGTGTGGATTTCCTGAAGCATCTGCGTAAGAAAGGTGAGGACCTTATTACATTCGTAGATGAGTCCTTGTATTAAGTTATGCAAAATCTATTTGGTGAATTGATTCAGGTGCAACTATTCATGTTGCAAATTCATTACAGGGATTCCATACGAGGAGGACCCTGCAAAGAGGAGAAAGAACCATTAAGGTAGCAAATGGCGTCGAAGCCATTGGAGAACTCCCATTAGAATTAATTGATGGTTTTGTACTTCATCTACGAGATGTTCTCTATGTACCCTCTTTGCGTAGAAATTTAATAAGTGTCTCGCGCTTAGATAGTGATGAATTTTCTTGTCACTTTGGCGATAGACAATGTAAGATTAAGTTTAATCACAAGTGTGTTGGTCTTGCCTTCAGACAAGACGAGATTTATTTGCTATCACTTGGTGATAATGTGAATGTTATAATCACTGATAATGTGAATGCCTCCTCATCTATGAATGTAAGAAATAAGCGGAAAAGAATTGATGACGTATCTTCGAAATTATGGCACTTTCGTTTAGACCAATTTTGAGGGGGGGTATTGAATCAATTCTTCCGCCCTTAGAATCTTTAGATTTAGAGCAATGCATCGATTGTATTAAGAGAAAGTACGTTAAGAAAATTAAGAAAGACGTTAAACGAAGCGCGGGAATTTTAGAAATAATTCACAGAGACCTCTGTGGTCCATTTCCTGTGATATTTGTGGATGGTTATGATTTATGTATAACATTCACAGATGATTATTCATGTTATGGCTATATTTATCCAATTAAGGAACGATCAGAAGCGTTGGATAAATTTAAGATATTTAAGACTGAAGTAGAAAATTAGCATAATTTAAAGATTAAGATAGTAAGATCCGATCGTGGGGGGGTGGGGGGCGTACTACGGTTGACATACCCTATATGGCTAACTTCCTAGACCTTTTGCAAGGTTCTAAAAGGAAAATGGCATAGTTGCCCAGTATTCCACACCGAGGGAGCCTCAGCAGAACGGAGTAGCTGAAAGACACAACCATACCTTAATGGATATGGTGAGAAGTATGATAAGTTACTCCACTTTACCGATTAATTAATGGATGGAGGCATTACAACCTGCCATTCACATTTTTAATCGGATTCCTAGTAAGTCGGTGTCTAAAATACCATATGAGTTGTGGACTGGATGAGTGCCCTCACTAAATTATTTGCGTGTGTGGGGCCGTCTGGCTGAGGCTAAATTATTTAACCCAAATATTGGAAAACTAGATCCTAAGACAGTCAGTTGCCATTTCATTGGTTATCCAGACAAGTCAAAAGGTTATCGTTTCTATTGTCCTGACAGACATACTAAGTTTGTAGAAATGAGACACGCTGTCTTTTTTGAGTATGAGATGATCAGGGGGAGCATGGTAGCCCAAAAAATTTGCCTTGAGAAAAAGCGGATATACGTACCTATATATGTCCATGCAGCCCGCAGCCCGACAGCCCGGCACGAAGTCCCTTTTTTTGGCTTGTCTCAAGCCCAGCCCGACCCGTAACTCATCGAGCTTGGGCTGGCCTAGCCCGATGCCTCGTGCCAGGCATGGGCCGACGCCTCGGTCCGACGGGCGGCACGGTGGCAAGGAGGCCCGTATAATACCAACAGAACAAAAATCAACCAGCAAACTGCCAAACTCTAACCCTTTCTAGCTATCTCTTCTCATTTACCCTGTCGCCACCCTTCTGAGCCTCCCTCCCTCGCGAGCTCGTAGCCTCCTTCGGCGTCGCTGCCGCCGCCTTCCTCCCTCGCGGGCTCACGGCCACCACCGGCAGCGCCTCCGCCCTCCCTCGTGGCCTCCACCGCCGCCGGCGCCGCCTCCCTCCCTCGCGGCCTCCTACGGCACCACCGCCCTCCCTCGTGGCCTCCACCGCCTCCCTCCATTGCGGCCTCCTCCGATGCCAGCCCTCCCTCGCGGCTTGCTCCAGCGCCGCCGCCCACCCGCGCGGCCTCCTCCGGAGCCGCCGCTGTCGGGCGCGAGGGCCCACCATGCCTCGGGCCGTCCCGTCAACTGCCGTGCCTCGAGCCAGCCTGTAGCCTTCTGGGCTCGTGCTTGGGCCGCCGACGCAGCCTGCGGGTGGGCACGACATGGCATGGTGACATCATAGTGCCGGGCCAGGCTCAGCACGAAAATCAACGGGTCTTGCCAGGCCCGGTCGGACCGAGTCGGGCGGCCCGAATGGACATCTATATACGTACCCACTCCGATGATTCAAGAATCATTTTTCTCGATACCTATTGCTGCTGCACCGACAGTGCAGAACACTATGGTAACAGCACCTGTTGTTAGTTCTCCTGTGGCAACAACAAATGAAGATGACGATCTTGTCCTTTATGATCCTATAGAACCTGTTGTCACACATGAGGGAGAGCTGCAACAGCCCCATATGGAAGATGCACCAAATGTTGAGGCCCCCAGAAGGTCTTAAAGAGTTAGAAAACTAGCTGTTCCTGATGACTACGAAGTCTATGTTAGCGAAGAAGTTAAAATGGAGGGAGATACCACCTCGTTTAAAGAAGCCATGAGAAGTGCCCACTCATCAAAATGGCTTGAAGCTATGGAAGAAGAGATGAGATCTATGAGTAGCAATAAAGTCTAGAATTTAGAAGAAATTCCCAAAGGAGCCAAGACAATAGGTTGTAAATGGGTCTACAAAACAAAATGTGACTCCAAAGGAAATGTAGAAAGATATAAAGCATGACTTATGGCAAAAGGCTTCACGCAGAGAGAAGGAATAGATTATAATGAGACATTTTCTCCAGACTCATGTAAGAATTCCTTTAGAATCATAATGGCTCTAGTGGCACACTATGACTTGGAACTACATCAGATGGATGTAAAGACAATATTTCTCAATGGAAAATTATATTAAGATGTTTACATGGCACAACCCAAAGGTTTTGTCATGGAAGGAAAAGAACATATGGCATGCCACCTGAAGAAATCCATTTACGGATTAAAACAAGCCTCCAGACAGTGGTATTTGAAGTTTGATGGATTAATAAAAAATTTTGGGTTTAATAAGAATAAGAAGGACAATTGCGTTTATGCAAAGTTCAAGAATGGGAAATTCATTTTTCTCATCCTGTATGTAGATGACATATTACTCACTAGTAGTGATGTTAATCTGATATTGGAGATGAAGAAGTTTTTGTCCTCGAATTTGATATGAAAGATCTCGGTGAAGCTTCATTTCGTTTTAGGAATTGAAATTCAACGCGATAGAAGAAAATGGGTTTTAGGATTATCGCAAAAGGCATACTAGGAAAAGATTTTCTAAAGAAATATAGTATGCATGCGAGTAAACCTACGCCTGCTTCCAGGCGATAGATTTGGGAACTTTTAGTGTCCCAATAACCAATACGAGAATCGATCAAATGAAAGTGGTTCCATATGCTTCAGTTGTCAGAAGCTTAATGTATGCTCAAGTATATACGCGCCTTGACTTAGCTTTCGTGATCGGGATACTTGGCAGATATCAGGATAATCTAGGAATAGATCACTGGAGAATGGTAAAGAAGGCATTGGGTTATACGCAAGGCATGAAAGGCCTAATGTTAACATACAGAAGAGTTGATTCCTTAGAAATAGAAGGGTACTCAGATTCAGATTTTGCGGGAGATGTAGACGATAGAAAGTACACGTCAGGTTATGTATTCACTCTCGCAGGTGGAGCCATATCGTGGAAAAGCTCCAAGCAAACCATCACTGCATCGCCCAACAATCGAGTCGGACCCTATCTCGCACCCTGATCGGGGGCACACAACGAACTCATGGTTGTGGGCCCTCGTTGCGCAACGCTATAAAGAGAGAGGTGGGGGCCGGGGGCACGCATGCCAAAGTTCATTGCCGTGCCCCACTCGCCCACCTGACAAACCCTAGAACCAATCTACTAGGTGCTGTAGCGGCGGGAAGCACCGCCGCCCACACTCGCCGTCAACACCGCCGCCATTGCCCTCACTAGCATTCCCATGGTGAGCTCTTCATCCAAGAGCGATGGTAGACCTCTCTACTCTCTCTCTCTCTCTCTCTCTGACTCTCTCGGTTAGTACTCGACTAGACTTAAGATATTGTTGTTTATCCTAAGATCAAGTGTTATACCTACTAGATGAACCCCAATTGATCACCGGTTAAGTTTTTTGAGTTAGTGCTAAGCTAATTTAGTTCTATCATCTGGTACTATGGTGTTTAGAGTAACTTTAGCACCCTCTAAACAACCCCTATCCCAAATTTAGAGAGCTAAATTAAAAAAAGCACTTCAGCATACCATCCGCTAAGAGCAACTCCAGTAATAACCCTTAAATCAAAACCCCCACAGGTGAAATATGGTTCTCTCTATTTTTTATGGGCTACAAAAATATCTCCAACTCCAGCAATAGCCCCCATGGATAGAGGGCTCCCTAGAGACCTCAGGAATGGACGGTGGAGTGAAGAATTTGGAGGCCTTCCCAAAGAGAAATATGGGGACCATTTTTCCAAAAAAGAAAGGTAAAATTGTATAACCACACCTATAAGTCACTTAAAGTTTGACGTTGCCCATAAGTTATTGTGTTGCAAATACCCTCCCATCTACTTAATTTTGCTGCAAATACCTACCCAATGTGCACAAACTTAATCGATCCAACATGTTTTAAAAAATAGCGAGCCGCCAATATGGTCTATTGGAATTAGATACTTCTAAAGTATAATCTCAACATTGTTTTTGAGATTCCACAAAAATAACTGCGAGATAAACTAAACTATCACACCAAGTTTCATTACCTGTACAAAAAGTTCAATGCAAAATGGTAAATAATGAACCTGATACAAGCATTGTGCAAGACTATTCTACCTTAGCATGTAGGGGCTCTATCTCGACAAAAACGACTTGATTCGGTTAAATTTGCGCACAATAGCTAGGTATTTATAACAAAATGACTTGTGAGGGGTAATGTCAAACTTGAAGTGTCTTATGGAGAAGTTTATGCAATTTTATCATAAAGAAAAGCTTTGGGGCATGTCTCAAATCGGTCGCTAGGAACCCTCCCGATGGGCGCGCTCTTATTAGCAAACGCCATGCAATCATCAATTGCAAGAAAAATCTTTATATGTTATCTTTACGTATGTTTTCCAATCTCCTACGTGCAACCTGTTTTTGATAGAACAAGATGAGCTCAAATGACGTCTCTATAACTTTATTTCTTGACAAAGTGTCTTGTCTTGCTTAATACATCAGATTTGGTAAAAGAAAAGAAAGAGAGAGAAAATTTGGTCGTCAGCAAGTAGCACCCACAGCACCCACCAAACCGAGCTCTTGTTTACTTCCCTCCAAACTCCCAACTTTGACACTATGCAAAAAGAAGATTCTCCATCACATCAAATTTGCGGTACATGCATGGAGTACTAAATGTAGACGAAATCAAAAACTGATTGCACAGTTTTGTTGTACTTTGCGAGACGAATCTTTTGAGCCTAATTAGTCAATATTTGAACAATAATTCACAAATACAAACGAAACGCTACAGTGTCGCATTTATGGTAAAATGCTAATTTTGCAACTCACAACTTGGAAAGTAAACAAGACCCGACCTTCTGAGTCACTGAAGCACGGCGGCGGCGCGACAGATCGTCCCGACTACTAGGGGTAGTTGTGGCTCCCTTCTCGAAGGCTTGAGTATCATGGCTTCTTCAGTTGTTGGTGGACTGTGGAGGCCGGCCGGCTACAGCTCGCTGGGGAATCGACACCGACGACACGTACCCTGGACATGTGAATTGTACTGAAACGTACGGTCGCAGCAGAGCAGTGCTGCTTTCGCTCCCGTACTCGATCGCTACATGACACGCCGAGCCGATCATTTGGTGGTGTTATTGCCTTATCGATAGCTCGCCCGGCGAAGCATGATAACGCGGCCAGAGCTGCTTCGCTCCCTACACGCTACAGGCCGAGTCATTGGCGGTGCGCCATTGCCATATGCATTGATAGCTCTCGTACGTTCCAACTGTGGAGCGTGACGAGTTGATGACGCGGTCGCTCCCAACTCGCTGCAAGCCGAGCCGATCATTGGTGTGGTGCGTGCCATTGCCACCGATAGCTCGCCCCCGGCTCCGTGCCCAAACGTTACCGCTTCGAGGCGGAGCAATCACAACGCCCCGACCGGCCCACCCCTAAGCTGGATTCGTCGGCTTGCTCCGCCGCTGCAGAGCGCCAGCCGCCAGCGGCAGTACTGCTCGGGTTTTGCCAGGATCCGGAAAAACGAGCCCAGCAGCTGGGATCCCAATCCCACATTATCCCAAAGCGCTAGCGAAGTTTATAGCTGTGGTAGCTACTATCTATGATATCACAATCCAAATTTCTCGAGGGGGAAAAATCACAATCCAAAGCACCCAGCCGCCAACCCACCCAAACGAGACGTGGGCCTTGTTTAGTTGCCCAACTTTGGGGTGCCAAAATTACTGTAGCAACACTGTAGCGTTTCGTTTGTATTTGTGAATTATTGTTCAAATATTGACTAATTAGGCTCAAAAGATTCATCTCGCAAAGTACAACAAAACTGTGCAATTAGTTTTTGATTTCGTCTACATTCAGTACTCCATGCATGTACCGCAAGTTTGATGTGATAGGGAATCTTCTTTTTGCATAGTGATAAAGTTGGGAATTTGGAAGGAACTAAACAAGGCGAGCAGAGAATCGCCATGGCTACATGGCCTACAGGCTACAGCACGTCGCGATGACACGACACTACACACCACATTGCCTCCAGACCAAGCCAATCCTGTTGCTGTCCTCTGTCACGCTCGCCCGATCGGGGATAAACTCGCCGTGCGTACGTGCGTCACTGACAGACCCGGGGGGGGGGGGGGGGGGGAGGCCTGCGCGCGTGCAATCTTCGCTGAATCCTACCGGAAGCCGAGCGGAACCCGCCGGCCCCGGCCGCCTTCCCGGAACCTTCCTCCCCGCTGCGGCGGGGCGCCACCACGTACGGCGGCCACGTATCGGCCGGGGATCGACTCGCTCGCTCTCGCTCAGTCCATGCCAAGCACAAGCAGAGCTCGCCCGCCGCGCAGACGAATCTTCAGGGAAAAACACAAGCGCTGTAGCAGAAGCCTTCAGGGAAAAACACGCGCGCTGTGGCAAGCAAGCAATGATCGGAGCGCAGCGAGAAGCTACTGACCGTGGTTATTATTACTACCAGCACACTGCACACTGCACGTACATCACACGAACGCAAATGGGAACTCGAGTACCGAAAGCAGCTGAGCAAGCGATTCTCTCTGAAAAAAGAAAGAAAGACCGACCAGTCAGACAGCACTAGGCGCTACTACCTATCTAGCTAGGCCCACTTGTCTGGGACCTGAGACGACGACAGGCGCTGCCGGGGCCCAACGCCAGAAGACCGACCGGTCCAAGGGTTTGAACCACACAGTCAATATTCTGCCGTTAGTCTCGAGCTTTTCTCCGGTCCGGTCCAACTTCAAATGATCCCGTATTTTCCCAGCTTGGAACAGTAGCATGCCCCCGTTTTCCAACTCTATAAGTAGCCTCCTCCCTGTCACTGCCACACTCGCCAAGCTCGCACACTGGCAGCTCTGCCTTCGTGGAGAAGTAGCTCAGCAGCTAAGGTAATACCAGAGGTGAGAGGTTATGGAGGTGTGCGGCGTCGGCGGCGGCGAGAAGAGCGCGCTGGCCTCCGAGCTGGCGCAGATGCAGGCCATGGTGAGGGAGCTGGGCGCGCACATGGACCAGCAGGACCTGCCGGCGGCCGTGAGGGAGCTCTGCGGCGAGCTCTGCGGGGAGCTGGCGTCGTCCGTCGACCGGTCCATCCGCATCGCCAGGTCCTGTGGCTTGGCGGGGGCGGACTCGCCGGGGTCCCGCGACGGGAGCCCGCGCAGCGCTAGCGACGGCACCCAGCACCCGGCCGCCGCCGGCGGCGGCAATGCCCAGTCCAAGAGGAGGCAAGTCGATCGAACGATCTACCCTTTGTTTCACGGTTTCATCGAGCAGCAGAGCATGCCCTGATGCGCGAGGATGTGCACGCCTGGCAGTTCTGACATGCTTCTTTCTGGCTCTTCCTCGTTCCGTTGCAGCAGGAAGGGGACCCCGTGTGTCAGGAGGCAGGTGCGGGTGGCCTCGGTGGACATGGCGCCCCTGGACGACGGGATCAGCTGGAGGAAGTACGGCCAGAAGGACATCCTCGGCGCCAAGTATCCCAGGTCAGCCACACACGTCACTCGCTCGCACCACCCCCGAGCTAGCTCCTAGGCTCCTAGCACCATGTACCAAATCAACGGCGCAGAGCGAGCGACACTGACACGTGTGGTCTCGCAGGGCCTACTTCAGGTGCACGCACCGGCACACGCAGGGCTGCGCCGCCACCAAGCACGTGCAGCGCGCCGCCGGCGACCCGCTGCTCTACGACGTCGTGTACCACGGCGCGCACACCTGCGCCCAGGCCGCGCACCCCGGCGCGGAGCAGCTGCGGCAGCAGCTACAGCTGCAGCCTGAACCCGGGCACGCCGACGCCGGTCAGGAGCAGAGCTCGCCGCCGCTGGCGCTGCAGGAAACCGAGGGCCTTCAGGCCGGGCCGGAGCCCATGACGCCCTACTGGTTCGGTGCCCCCGCGCCGGGTGACGGCGCCGACTTCCCGCTCCTCTCGCCGACGGGCTTGGAGTGGCAGCTCAGGAGCATGGACCACGAGACCCAGTTCGAAGAGTTCTACACGAATGCTGCTGATCCCTCCCAATGGGACTACCAGGACCTGTACGCGACCAATTAGATGGAGATCTGCCATATCTGCCCAGTCAATATGTGTAGCACGTACGGTAGTTGTACTGAACTGAACTTTGCCATCAGTGTTAGCTCCAGATTCTAGTGAACTTCTCTGCTACTATCTGCAGCTGGGTGCTATAGCCTTGTCCAAGGCAAACCATGACTTCACAGCTTAAAAATGGGCAACGGGAGGAAGCTAAAAACCACTGCACCCAGGTCATCTGAATCTAGATCGGGGCAAAGATTCAGCCTTTGTCAATAATCACGTTCGAGCACGCACCGGCACACGCAGATTGTGAATACTGAATAGTTATCCCAGTGGAAAGTGTAGTACCATAGATCGTTACACAGTGCTGCAAGAACTGCGGTAACTCCCATGTTCTGGATCACCATATGCAGAAAGAAAATCTGCGAGGGTTTCTATACATAATCCTTACTGGCTAGTTGAGCAGAAGAAATATATGTACTCCTACATCTCTAGATGCACAATCAGGGTACATATAGATAGAACTGTCTAGACAGAACTTTTTTCTTTACTGTCTTGAGAAGCTTCAGAAATGCTCTCCTTTGTATCCTCTTCCTCCAGCTTCCTCAATGCTCCTCTCAGCCCCAAAACAATGAATAGATTGGTAAGAGTAAGCAGCGATTCTGCACTCCCGTGCAGCCAGTCGACATTAGACAGAGAGGTTCCATAATGAACTTTTGCTGCAATGGATATCATTGCATCAGTAAGTACACATGACATGAATGTAAGCAAGAATATAAGGATGGTGAAAATTTTATGGTGCAATTACCATAAATCCCAGCAGGTACTGCTCCAGGGATAAAAACCGATGCATGAAACAACATGAAATCAATTAATGGCAGTGGCACTGACATAATTTTCTGCTAGACAGCTAAATAGTCAGAAACGAAACATTACTAAACTCAAAAGGGCTATGCATAGGAATTTCAGGTACACTATACCAAATTGCAACCGTCATTGTGATCTTGAAATAAACTTGTCCATGTGCACCAATCATTCAACTAATTCAGATCCATGTCGCTTCTGCAATCGCAGAACATATAGAGCTAAACTTTACATCTCTATGTATGCATTAAAGAGTCTCTTCGCACAACCCAACATAGCCATCTATTGGTATTGGCCTGATGGTTTAGAAAGTAAACAGTGTATCCCAAAACAATAAAATTGGAGATTGCTGTCCTACTTGTCTTAATACTGGTTGCTGTTGTTTTTATTCAGTGGGTCCATATGTAAGACTACTGGTATTTCTATTTGGTTACCGAGGTTTGCATCAGCCATCAATACATGTCTTTCACAACAAAATGTATCAATCTTAAAGCAAAGCAATTAATATCTGGTAACAGATCTTCACCATCCCAAAAGGATAAATGAGAATGATGCAGATATGCCGGCCCTCACCTGATATCAACTATTTCGCTTTAAGATCCACAAGTTGTTCTAAACGAGGTGTATTCCATAGCAAACACCTTTGTTAATTGTTATCATATACGAGCAGGCCGCACAAATTTTCACTCCCTGTTAAGCTAATTTATCCATTACGCAGAATGCTGTGTTTAACCACTGATATCTATAAATTCTCTTGCCATGTCTGCACAATGATCTGACCTTGGAGCTTTTGCTCAAATGTACCAGACAGACCCATAATTGATCTCAGTGACAAGCTAGTACTGGCATAATAAAATCCAACAAAATAAGAGTGCGTTTATCCAAGAAAACAAATCATGTGTTGTTTATTAGCACAAGATTACTACTTACTAGTGATCTACCAATGGCAAAAAGCACAACTGGTGCATCACCATTGCCTGGCGGGCGTGGTCAGGGTGCTACGGAACTAGACAACCCTAACTACAATTGCCCTAATGTTACTCTGAAACAAGATCTGCTCCTTGGTGAAGAACAGAACTACAGAAGGAAGGATCGGCATGCGGAAAGGGGGTAGGGAAAGAGTGGGGGAAAAGTAGCGCGTACTGGTGGCGCCGACGAAGGCGAGGAGGAAGTAGAATCCGAAGAGCGTGAGCCCGGGCGCGGTCTTGGACCTGGTCATGAAGTAGAGGAAGCCCAGGTAGGGGAAGAGCGACACGGCGAAGAGCTGCGACGCCACGCTCTGGGAGTCCATGGTCGGCGCCCAAGGGTCCACGGGCAGCAGCCCGCACCGCACCACCGCGGCCCTCCTCGGCGCCATCTGCCTCGTGCTGCGGACGCGTGCACCGCCATAGCCGATTCCTAAGCTCGCCGAGGGGAGCAGCCGCGACCGCGCGCACGGGCACGGCGGCGCGCCGCAGGCGGTCGCCAGCATTTGGGCGTGGGGGAGGGAGGGAAGGATGGCTTGCCGGGTTTGGGTGGCTCCCCATTGCTTGCTCTCCGCGGGATGGATGATGCGCCTAAATGGGCCGGGCGTGCGAAGTCAGAATAGGCCTTTGGCCCAGCAAAGAATAGCTCCTCCTCAACTCAAGCAAAGTGGGCTGTAGGCTGGAAGAAAAACACGAACCGCATCATTGCTGATCGGGCCCAAATTTTGCTTAAGCTCAGGAGGAGATGATGTGAATGTTCATGCCATCTATTATCCTAGTACAACAGTGTTAAAAGAAGTCACCACATTCATCAAAACGGTTAAAAAATTACCAAATTAATTGAAAAAAGAGAAGAATATACACCATTAGATCTAACGATCTAGATAAACCAAACAAACCAAACAGATGGGTGAAAAAATACTTCCAAAAAAAATAGTGCCACATCATCAAGAGGTGGGCAAAGATCATGATTTTTTTTTTCATGGGGAAGAATAACGAACGCCGTATCCTATTAGAATTTTTTCCTTTTGATGGCAGGTCATCTCTCATTTTCTACTCGATCACTGCCTTCAGGCCTTGATCAAGCACACCGTGCATCCAAATTCTCCGCCGCCCTAGCTCCTGATCGTGTAGACGTTGTGGGGGTCCGGTAATCGGTGGACTTCCGGCCAGCTGCACGACAACAGACGGATGCAAGGCGATGCTCTCATCGACAAACGGCGCAAGGCAAGGAAAAACGCACGGGAAACGAGAAACAGCAGGTATAGGGAACATGATCTTTGCCCGAGTTGACAGACTACTGGTCCGCGAGGAGTTCGCGGAGTTATTCAGCTTCTGAATGTACTCCACCAGCCTTAAGCTTGACAACATTATTGGTTGTGCCCGTGCTGGTGATGACGACCAAGTGGATGACCGAGGATGTCCCCGGCATGGGCAAGGTGGTGAGCAAGCTGTCACCCTAGACGTTATGCTGGTGCAAAATTTCATCGAGGACGTGGAGTAACTTGAAAGCCTATCTCTGCATGACTCCACGATGCCAAGCCGAATTAATAACTGCGAAGTGATAATGTATGCATGCCGCCACAAATAAAACAGCAATCTCAAAATGACGCATTGTGTTTCGATGGACGATTGTGCGAGTTCTGGAACTAGAAGTTCAAAAGGCGGATCAAGCGAGATGAAGACCTTGAGTAGTCTCTTGACATGGTAGAATGTTACTCCGACCAGCAGCCCGTTCAATTATATTGTGGCTCGATTGGCGGCTTGGTCAGGAGCGAGGTGCAGTTTGCCTGGGTAGCCAGTTATGGCAGTCGTGGTAGCATTTGTATGTGCAGCTGCAACAAGCAGGATTGTACAAAGGCAAAGCAATGCGAACAGAGTCTAAAAGAGATTTCAAGACAAACAACATTAGAATGTGCCTTAAGCCGCTTGCAATTTTGCTTCCAATTGACCATGGCAAGCAGCGCCACTGTAGATTTGGCAATGATTCAATATCAAATTTTGCTACTGTATTTTACAATAGATTCCTCCCTTCATAAATAACACAATCGTTCCAACAATTAAATTATTATCCTACTTACGATTATTATTAATTGTCTTTACAAAGACATTCATGTGAAAACAGGTTGACAATACACACAATGATTATACGGAAACTTTGTGCAAATATGAAATGGTGCATTTACCATCTAGCTTGAAGGCATGCAAGGTAATCCATTCACATCTATAGAATACCACAGAAGGTGGATGGGCCAATCTCTAGCTAGGTGGGAAGCATGATGCTGCTAACAAAGTGACGACAGACTAAACCTCGGCAACAAGACGGACCCTGTATATTGCACCAAATACCCTGTCAGAGAAGATGATGATGTTGAAAGTGTTATCAGAGAAGAGAGAAAGTAGATAAGAAACTCAAACCAGACCTCCTAGACTCTCCAAGATGCAGGGCGGCTTAGTTACCGAAGAAGGAAGAAAAATCTGAGGAGAGAAAAAAGAGAGAAAATGATGGATAAATCTTTGGGTCTAGGTTAATGGGCGAAAATAACTATATTGGAGAGAGGGGAAAAAATTATTTGACTATACATTTAAAATTATACTAAGGCATCCCTAAGAAATATATTACAATTATCTTTTCTAAATTACAACTCGAATCCGATCGAATCTCACCGGGTTAGGGAAAGGAGAGGGGAGGAGGAAGCTGAATGGAGAGGGAAAATAAAGGTACGAGTTCAAGAGTGAGTTATGGCAGTTGTGGTTAATTATCATAAAATTTTAATGGACAGTTTGGTAAAAGATTGTATTATAATATGAAATAAGTTCATATGGATAGCTTATAGGATTATCATAATCTTAGATTATATAGTCTAGATTATAATTTTGACTATTGTGACCACTTGGGATTATATAAGCTTGATTATACAATCTAGAGAAAAAAAGATCATAGTCCATAACATACAACCATTTACGGTGGATGCAGGGGTCGAAGCACAACACGAGCCACAACTAGGAGATACTTGAAGTGACAAAATGATAAGGTACCCACATTAGTACATTGGCGATGAGGATACCGGAGAGGTTGGGCGCGAAGAATCTTCGTGGGTATCTTCTTCATTTGCAGTAAGGGTGGTGGCTCATGGGAACTGATCTGCAAGTGCTGAAGGATTTGATGAAGGCACGGATAAGATGATAGATTTGGTGAAATGGAAGTGTAGATGGAATCATAGAATTCAACAAGATCAACCTCTCAACACCACAACACCTACACCAAAATTGAAGATAGTTGCTGGAAGGGTAGATTGATCAACTTGACAATGAATTCATTCACCAATACAAGATCAAAGGCATAAGTGAACCTTAGTAGTAGGGCGACCGTACGGGTGCCTACGAGCGTGCCGGCGGCCGGAGTGCAGCGCACCACAGAGCTTGGGGTACTGACTATGGATGGCAACAGGTACGTACCCACCGGTAATCGGGTCCCTGTACCTGTACCCATGAAAGGTAAAACACCCCTCCACCCACCGGGTAGCGAGTACCCCAACGGGTGACCCATACCCGCTTCTATAATTGTAGACAAGGCAACATAGCATCTAACTAATTACAAAAGTATCATTAAACTACCATTTTATTGATAAATTTAATCATGTAATAACAACATAAGATACTAATATTAGTTTTAACCATATCATATGCAAATAGAGTCCCTCACATCTTCAACTTATGTGATTTATACTAAAAATAGTCCACATGTTATAGGTAAATGGGTCCCAACAGGTAGTAGGTATGGGGACGCAAGAATGTACCCACACCCACTCCACCCGATGGGTGAAGGAATCACCCACTAAGTCACTTGTTGGGGGGAGAAAAGTCTCATACACACACCTTAATAGGGTTTTTACCCACAAGTAAATGGGTGGCGGGTACCATTGACATCCCTAGTACTGATGGAGGGCCGGCACAAGCGGAGGCAACTGCGATGTCGCCAGGAGGAGAGAAGAGAGAAAAAAGGAGGGAGAGAGAAGAATGGGAGCGGGCAAAGGTCGGGAGTGGGCACGCGGCCGTGGGCAGAGGCGGGGGGCCCTTCCACCATCTCGATCCTACATGCAAGATCTGACGATTGAGGTTTTGGAGGCAGCGTGGTTTAATAAAATGCCTGCGAATAACCTAGGTTTCATTTTTTAGAGATTTCTTATTCGGTCCTAGTGAGAATGAGTGCATGTTTGAATAGATTATTGGTAAGTAAAATTTCATAACTTTTATTATGTATATAGACCGTGCTGTACTCCATCTTCAGGTCCGTCGTCGGCTGCGGCGGCAGGAGGGCGTGACAAGGAAACGCCGCGATGGCGCGTCGTGTTCGCGCGCGCTGCCTGCCACAGCGCGCAGCTAGGACAGGACACTCGTGTCGCGCTCCCGGGAGCAGATGGCGTTGGCCGACTGGACGGGACGAACTGCGCGAAATGGATTGATTTGGATCGAGATGGTTGCAGGAAACGCTCAGAATTTTTTTTAATGGGCTAGCACTGTCAGTCTTGATGTTATATTTGCATTGCCATCGATTCCCTTTCCTGATCCTATTTTCAGAACCCTTTCGTTTTCTTCTCGCTCTCCGGACAGCTCGTTGCGATTATTGGCGAGAAAAGACAGGGGCCCCTCTGCTAGTACAGCCGGTGCAGGTCCGTTTCTCAAACACAGTTGGGCCGTGCAGTGCCGGTAGTAGATCAGTCTCGATGATATGAAACGCTCTTGAAACCGAAACCCCATGAAGCGAGCCCGGCTAGTCGCGCAAACGATCTAGGGGGTTGAATCCCGGGTCGACAACAATCTCAACATCGCTTGATTGAACATGATAGCATCCGTCGATCCTGTGATTACTCAATTCAAGCCGTTTGTCAGTAGGGGCTTGCCCCTCCTGTTTCTTCAAAAAATTCAAGCCGTTTGTTCGCTGTTGCCTTCCATTCGGTAGTTTCTTTGGACCTTCAGAAAAGCTCAGCAGTAGTTCAGAAAATGAGTTGCCGGTCTGAAACAAAACTAACATGATTGTACTGCTCTCAGATGGACTTGTCAGATGTGTGGATGGATGTGAACTTCGACGATAGAAGCGGCGTCGCTCCTCGCGTGCTCTCGTCTCATAGTTTGACAGGCCATTATGTAGCTAACAATAACATGCACCAGTTCTTCGCCTGTAGTGATAAACTATCTGATCTCAGCAAGCACCTGATGCTTCGGTTCTAGTCTGTCGCTCTGTCAGGAAAGGGTGTTTTCAGAACTTGCTGGTGTTGATGCCGCGTCCCATTTCCCATTTCGATCGTTTCTTTCGCCACCTTCTCGCGTCTCTGCCACAGGCAAACGGGAGTCCCGGGGGTGGTCGGCGTTTAAAACACCGACCACCTTCTAACCAGCCAGGGCAGCGCGGTTTGACTGACGACTGACAGAGCGAGAAATGTCAGGTGCCGTTTCAGTCTCAGGGAACAGATGGGATGTTTGGTTCTACGGTTAAAGTTTAATCCATATCCCATCAAATCTTTATATACTAATTAGAAGTATTAAATATAGACTAATTACAAAACTAACTGCACATATGGAGGTTAATTCGTGAGATGAATCTATTAAGCCTAATTAATTCATAATTAGTACACATTTATTGTAGCATCATATTATCAAATTATGGACTAATTAGATTTAATAGATTCATCTCGCGAATTAGCCTCCATCCATGCAATTGGTTCTATAATTAATATATATATTTAATACTATTAATTAATATCTAAACATGATGTGACACGAACTTTCCTTTGAACTAAAGATCCAAACGGGTCCGCAGACTACGTCGATTTCAACAGTGCCCATGAACAGGCCACCCATCCATCCATCCGTCGATCAAGTTAATTTCTGTTCCTTTCTGCCATCCGTTCAGCGGACTAGTTCAGGCTTCAGAGTTCAGACGATGAGCTGCACCATACCATCAGTGCGTACCGATGGACGATGCTGAACGTGCAGGTGCAGCAGTTCTTCCTCTGCAGAAACAAACTTAGAATTGGCTGGTTTGTATTCCTCCATTATGTAAAACGCCGTGAATCTCCACTCTCTTGCCCCGAGTTGTTTTCTGGATATTTGTACTTAACCATGCTAATTGGATTGGGTTTAATGGTTCCAATGGATTAGATTTCTTTTAGGAGCTGTTTAGATTGGTTATTAATAGGCTGATGATCAAATGGTTTGGTTTGGTTTGGATTCCTCCTAATAGGAAATAGTTTAGGAGTGGTTTAAAGAGTTTGATTCATAAAATTATTTAAGGATCCGATTTTTGATATGGACACATATAGAAGTCCAACTATACTTTTTCGCATTAAGTAGCTAATTATTAAACTAAGTCATCTCCAACAAATTTTAATCAATAAATTTTAAAGCGTGAAAGGGAGGTTTTAGTTCGAGGGTCCGACTTTTGACTGGGGCCCATATATATGTCTAGCTATACTATTTTGCACAAAATAGCAGATACTTAAACTGAGTCATCTCCAACAAATTTAGATCAATTTCGCTTAAATTTTAAAGTGTGAACGTGAGGTTTTAATTCTAGGGTCCGGCTCTTGACGCGGGACCACATGTATGTTTAGCCATATTATTTTACATAAAGTAGTGAGCAGTGAAATTGAGTCATCTCCAACAAATTTTGATGATTTCGCTAAAATTTTAATGTGTGAACATAAGGTTTTGATTCTAGAATCCGGCTCTTAATGCGGGATCCAAATGTACGTTTAGTCATACTATTTAGCAAACCATGTTTTTTATAGCAAACTCATGAATTCTATCAATTAGTTGGGTGGATTAGCTTGTGTTTAGATAATATAGATATGGGTGAGTTGGGTTGAAAAAATAAATTAATTTGACGTGGATTGGTGTGGGTTAGAGTTGGATTACAATCCAATTAGCAGGCCTTAATTGTACTACAGGAAAATGGTAGAGCCGGTCCGTGAGCTTAAATCACTTTCTTTCTTTCTTTCTTTTTTTTTTTTTGCCTTTTTTGAATCTCCGCCGGTGATAATTGACTTGACATGATTACGCAGAGATCTAGCGCGTTCATATCAGAGGTTACCACAACCCCACAGGTTCACAGGCGCTTTAGCTGATGGTTCATGCGCTGAGAGGCCAGAGAGGCCAGAGCACTGCGCTTCTGAAACGCTTGAGGTCGCGACGCTATTGGCTTAAGGCTTAAGCCTGCAAACCCTTTGACCGCAGCGATTTCTTCACCGGCGGCAGGAGTGCGAGCGTGAAACGAAGCTTTCAGTTAGGATTACGTTGCTGCCGCTACTGTCCAGACATTCCGACGCCGGTTGTACCGGCCCCAGATTTTTGGGGCGCGGAGTTTCGATTTCGGCCGTGGAGGTGGAGCCCAGCTCAACCAACCACTGTTGAGGCCACATGCCTACCACGGGGGCAGAACGTTGCGCATGATGCTACCAGCAATCTCCATGGACCACCGCCGCGAGGTATCTTTCAGGATATCAAACGAAGCGAGCGTACTCGACCAGGATATCGAGCTGTTTGATGGGTCGTGGATGCGTGCGGAAAATCTTTCTCTGCTTTCCGACCCATGCTCCGCTCTGGCCCTCGGTTCCTCTGCTGAGTGCTCGTCACGCGTCTGAACCTTCAGCTCGACAGAGCGCGCACTGTGCAGTCCGGACTGCAGACACGCTTCTAAAGTCTGGAGGACCATGGCGCCATGCGGGGAGAAGGTTTTAGTTCTCGCGCAACCATTTGTCCACCTGTTTATTAGTATATGGTGTGCTGCAGCAAAGGGTGAACAGTGATCACACAGACAAACAGAACAAGTTGAACAAGAAACAGATGCGACGATTTGAAGAACACTGGAATGGAATGCTTATGCAGAGCTAGAAAATTCATCAATTAGTTTTACAACTCGTCGATGGATGCGAAAACACACGACAAGTCGGGTATTCAGTCAATAATCATTGCTAGGACGCCCGATTTCCTGGGGCATTTTATTTGCTCACAGTATCCTTCCTTCTTCTGCTAGTAGTTGGTTATACGCTCATAAATTGAAAAGAACAGCACCTAAATGCAAGGTCTACGAGCTCACACGCTGCAATCATCAGCCATGCGCCCATGCCCAAAGCAAGGACCTTGATGTTGTCTTGGTCCTGGCGGTCACGGTTCGATTCCACATCTCCACGCAGTTAGCCAGCTAGAAGTTAAGCATCTCCCAGATCAGCTCCGGGTCGAACGACGGCATCCGCTCCAGCGGGCAGTCGCCGTCAGCCGAGGCCGCGCTCATGGACAGCACCCCGTCCGGCGACCCGTACGGCGTCGTCGATGTCGTCGTTGTCTCAGACGTCGTTGTGGCGCCCTCCGAGACGACCGGGCGCGCGGAGGCCGTCGCTGTGGCCGCCTTGGCGCCCTCGGAGCGGGCGCTCTCCTCGCGTTGCTTGCGGGCGCGCGCCCGCTTGCGCGCAAGGCGGGTGCGGATGGCCTGGATCTTGGCGTCGATGGCGGCGCGGAGCTGGCGCAGGTGCTCGGGGCAGTCTTGCCCGTCCATGACGCCGGGGAAGTTGAGCCGCGCGTACTCGCCGCGGAGCTTGAAGGCGGCGCGGTCGTAGGCGTGCGCCGCGGTCTCGGGGGAGTCGTAGGTGCCGAGCCACACGCGCACCCGGTTCTGCGGCAGCCGGATTTCGGCCACCCACTTGCCCCACTGCCGCTGCCGCACGCCGCGGTACAGCTTCTGCCGCAGCATGGCGGCCGCCGCCGCCGCGTCGTCGGGCGGCGCCTGGAGGCTCGCGGCGGACGAGGAGGAGGAGTAAGAGCAGGCGGCGGCCTGCGGCTGCGACGCGGCGAAGTGGCGGAGGAGCTCGCACTGGCGGTAGTAGACGCTGGAGCCGAGCGGTGGGATGGTGACCGGCGGCGGGAGGTGGGAGAAGACCGTGTCGAGGGCGCTCGTGCCTGGGGAGGAGAGCAGCAGCGAGGACACGGCCGAGCGGACCTCCCCGGGGAAGCTGGCCGGGGAAAGCGTGCGGAGGCTGGCGTCCATGGGCTCTCCGGCCTTGTGGGGGCGAGGCGGAAGAGGAGTAATTGCTGGAGGTTGTTACGGCCGAGGCGGGAAGGGCATTCTGGGGAGGCACGACTGGTGATTAATGTTCGTCTTGCACGGGCTGTTGAAGGACAAGGTGCGCGCCAAGTGGCTTATATAAGCGAGGAATCCTGCTGCGATTTTACCATTACACCCCTGGAGCTAAAAGTATGTGAACTAGAGACTTGTCATCGCAACAGTAGCGGATGCCAAATCCAGGTGTTTCGCTTTGCAAATTGCAGCACAAGTCAACTCCTCATCATGTTTACACCCATCGTCATAGGTAGATGAGGCTCAAGCTTCTACACGGCCTAGCCGATCGACCATCATCCATCCTGGTGCTACAAATTTGACTCGGTTCATCCAGGGGTCAATGTCAAATTGTCAATGCGCAACAATAATATTCCGCCGGAAAACTATCGTGGCCTTTAGTTAAGTCAAAAATAATATAAAATATTGACAATTCTCAACGAAAGTACGAAACTGTATGAACGGTGACATGATTAACAAGATCATTTGCTACAGAATTAGAAAGTGGTAAAGTACTAAAGTGGGTATTTTTCTCTCCACTACTTTTTGCAAAGTTGTGGTGTACTTCCTCTGCTATTGAATATATGATATTTAGGATAAAATAAGTAATTTTTTAAAAAAATTGAGATATCCAACTTGTTATAAACATCATATACTCCATTCGTTCCAAATTATAAGTCATTTTAGGTTTATCTGGATTCGTACCTTTTACTATGCATTTAGATCCGAGCAACGGTGCAAATTAAACACCAAATTTTACTACCGGAGCAGCGCTTCATCCGTGCTAGTTACGAGTCGGCACAAGTACTAAAGTGGTTTTTTTTTTCTCATTTCTATTTGCATAGTTGTGATGTACTTCCTCTGTTATTGGATATATGACATTTAGGATAAAATCAATAAATTTTAAAAATAAGCTATCTAAGTGTCATATATTTGAGAAAGGAGATAGTATTAAGATTAATCAAGATAGAGAATTATTTTTAAAAAATATAAATGACGAGTTCTTGTCCTTTTTTAAAAAGGAAGCGGGGTAGAGAAAGGAACACAGTTGGTTACACATCAAGATCAATATATGTAAGCATCTACATCGATCTCACAGTCCCAAAGAAGTAGCACATAATACACACATTATAATCAACAAACAATTGTATGTTTCTCCTTTTTTTTCTAAGGTCATATTTGGTTCCATAGGACTAAAATTTAGTCCCACCCTTTTGGCCTTTTTTTAATCCCTAAACTTTCAAATAGAGGGATTAAATGGAGGACTAAAGTCCTCTAGTTCCTTGGGAAGTGACTAAAGGGGACTAAAGACCTAAGAGGACACCTCCTACCCTTATTATTGCCTCGTTCCCCACCCATTCCTCATTTATTTTGTACCTTGATTAGAAATATTTTAATCTTTATTTATCTACTTTAATGACCTCTAAACGACGTAGGGACTGAAGGGACTAAAGGGACTAAAGGAACACTAAATACTGAACATCAAAAGAAATTTTGTGCATTTTATGCGTCATGGTGACTCGTGATGAAGGGCAGTTTCGGGAGTGGGCCTTGCCCGCTGGGTGCAGCAGGGACACGTGGCGGCTGGTCAGCGGAAGGGGCTGTGGCGCGTCAAAAGGTCGGAACAGAAGATGAGGAGAGAGGGGAGCCGTGAAGGCCCCCAAAAGCAAACTTTTGGCATTTATGAGGATTGGTTGCGGTGACAGACATCGGCCTTTCGGGCGCCACGTTTCCGGTCCTCGTCGCGGTGGTGCTGTGCCTGTCCCCCGTCGGCGTCGTTGGAACCCGTCCACCGTGAGCCGCGGACACGCCGGCGGTCGGCACCCCTCGCCGGTCGCCGCTGCAGAATGCTCACTGGCCTGGGAACCGGCGACCTGATGGACGCGACGCGACGGACCCGTGGGAGAAAAATCTGGTGACGAGTCCAGGCGCCGTACTTCCACTGCAGAAACGAAACAACAGCACTACAGCAGGTGAACTGGTGAAAATCCCGAAATGGTGCTGCTTTATCGAGTAGTTTTTGCTTGCGTAACCTCAATGTTTACTCACACAGGGACGTAATTGCAGTAAGAATCCTGTTGAGCAACTATGGGAGAAGGTGTTGAGTGCAAGCGATGCTGCTGATTTGGTGTCCCGTGGCATGGTCCCGGTGGAAGACGAAGAAGGATTGAACTCATTGAAGGAAGGTTGATGATGAAGCAAGGCAACTCGAAAGTGCTCTTTTGTCATCTAGGGGACGGTGTTGTTCACACACGTAACTCGCCGCTCACGTCCCTTTCATGGTCGAACGCCATTTTTATGTCCCGAGACTTGAACCAAAAGTGACAGTTTTGAGCAGCATGGTACTAGCAAGACACGTATTTTGAATTCTAGAAAGCGGGTTTCCAGGGCATGATTGAATGTCGTCGTCGTCGTCGTCTTCTTCTTTTTGCCTTTAGCATAATTCAGTATTTGCTCATTTAAAAGGCCCTCTTGGAAAGAGAGGAATGCACGAGTGTTCACAGATGCTCCACTGCAGATGGATCACCTACTCCTAAATATCAAAACAGAAGGATGAGGGAATACCTTAGCAAGACCTGGTTGATCGAGCAAAAGACCTGCGTTGTCTAGTGAGCGAGTAATCCCCTCTAGCCTTAATCGGCCTTTCTTTCAGGCTTGGTTGATCGCATTCTGTAATAGAATCTTAGCAAGTGTTCAAGCGCTTCCCTATGCGCGTTGTTGTAAGATGCGCAATTCTCTTGCGTATGTGATAAAAAAAATTTGAAGTTGTGAAGAGCACCACGCTGAGGAAATATCCTTGCCATAAATCTAAAGAAATGAGAAAAAAAAACTTAAGCATGATTGGCAACCAATCAATCATCCATACGGTTTTGTACACGTCGCTGTGGCAAGGGAAATGCTAGCATCATGCAGTGCTTGCCAGCCAGCTCAGATCTCATCACTCGTCAGTCGCCAGGAATGAAATTGAATAGATACGTGCCAAGTCAAAGGGGAGGCGCCATGGCAGGGACCAGGCGTGACTCGTGAGGCGTGTGTGTGTGTATGTGCCGTGCCCCCACAGGGGCCATGAAATGACTCGATGATGCAGCATAACGGCATGGTTCCCGACCGACCTCGACCTACCCCCGATGGCTCATCTGACTGAAGAACGTCCCAGAGGCCGGCCGTCTTGTCCAGTCTTGAGGCCCGCAGATGACCGGACATGCATGGTTCACGATTGCCTGATTGATTGCCAAGCCAAATTCTAGTTGTTCACACGATCGATCTGATCTAATTCTTTCTGCCTCTGCCCTTGTTTTTTTTTCCTGAATTGATGTCCCTGTTAGGGTCCATCAGCAGATCAACATCGGCTTGCAGTATCATCAGGTTTCTGAGAGTTTTTCAGGACGCATTGCTCTCGATTTCTCCTTTGTTTGGCCCGTACTGTAACTTGTAAGATGCAATTCCACATACGAGCAGCTAGTACTGCTCCTAGCTCTGAAGAAAGAAATGCTACAGGAGTACTGGCGTCCTGGTGCCGAATGTGGTACAGCCAGTACCAGTGACAAGTACAGAGGCAACAAAAGTGTGGTCAATCCTGGCGCGTCCCTCTCGGATAAAGAGATTCGGATCGGTACCCTCGTTGAACGGCAGAACGCAGGACAACTCCTTCCGATCCGATCCGATCCAAACGAAACGCATGCAAGAAAAGCCAGCAAGCCAACGAGAACGAGAGAGCAATGCAAGCCACTCGCCGTAGGAGCACGGTTTCTTGTTGATGCCGAGCCAAAAGGCGCGGAGTGAATGCGATGAGCTGTTGCGAAGCGAACCCACCCGTGGCGGGGGTGGTGGCGTCGCGTTCAGATGGGAACCTGGCGGCATTGAAGCGCAAAAGGCGAGGCCGAGAGCAACCCGCGTGAGGATGAGGGAGATTGCCGATTGGGAGGACGGAGAAGGAAGCAAAGCGTGGAAGTCAATGGCCGTGTTGGGGGCTCAGGCGCTCAGCGACGCTCGCCGCTCACACGTCGCTGTGGCTACAGCAACCCTTGTCTAGAATTCTTTGACTTCCTAGTCTAGCTCGTGTAGCAGCTAGGTAGTCTGAGATGCGAACCAGCCGAGCTGATTCATTGGTTTGGCCGGCTTCATTGCGGTGTTTTTACCGGCCTGATTGCTCTGTGTTCGTACAGGAGGAGGTTGATCTGTTATTGCACAATTTTAGCCTCCGTACTGAAACTTGTATTGTACGGGCATGGATTAGATTGGACGATCGCGTGCTTGCTATGGTTTTTATGCGCCCTGTTTGTTCTTGTTCCTACTGAGCTTCGTGCATACGATGATGATACGTTCGGCACACGTGGATTACAGGGCTGTGCGTTCGCCCTGTGTCCTAGGCTGGACGCCACACGTAACAGTAGCGCGACCACAGATTCGCCATATGTCTGATGACTTGCTCTGCTTGGGACGAGAAATCCTCTCCGTGAGCAAAATTTCTTCCAACTTTTGAAAAGCCATATTCCTTTTCTGGACTTGCGGTCGTGCCAGCCTGCAGGTTGCATAGGCCGATAAGACTTGAAACTCCCTCTTATAAAGCGCCACGGTTCTGGTTCGGATCAGCTTCGACGACTTTGATACGCCATTCCATGCACACAAACACCCTGGCAGACAGTGCATCAACAGTCTACGATGCCCACCGCCAACATGGACACTGACCCCCGGTCCCCCCCTGTGCAGGGCCTCCGGGGAGTAGCATTATCACTCTCAAAACTCACGTCAAACCGGAGCGGTCAGAGGCGAGCCCGAGCGAGAGCGACGCGGCGGCCCCAGGCGCGCCGCGCGCGTACGTGTCCGCGGCCGGTTGGGCCTCTGCGGCCGCCCACGGCCGCCCGCGCGGCGTGCCATTGCCATCACAAGCGAACGCGGGGGCCGTTCCGGCGCCGGGAAGGATGAAGCGGTCGCACAAGCCGGTCGCCGTCGCGTCGCGCTCGGGCGCCGGATGCGGCCAAACGGACGCTTTTCCGGGAGGGCTCCCCGGCACCGGCGCGCCTCCCTCTCGCTTCCCCCGCACCCGTACGAGCAACCCGATCAGTCCATCCGGACGCGTAGCGCTCTGGGCTCTGGCTTCGCGTGACGTCTCGCTCTCGGGCCGCAATTAACACCGCCTTTTCTCCGTTGTCAAGGCCGCGCCGCGCCCCGGCTGCCCGCGATGGGGGCGGATCGCGACGGAGCTGCACAGGTGTCCGGCGCGCGGCCGCGCGGGCGGCGTCCGGGCGAGTAAAAAACAAAAGCAGATGGGGGAGCGCTCGACGCGACGGCGAGAGCTGCGGCTGCCTGTCTGTCTGTCTGTCCATCTCAGCTGCGCGCGCTGGTCAAACAGGGAGAAAAACCTGGCCGCCGCCGCAGCCGCCGCTGGGCACTGCGCACTCTCCCTGGGCCGGGCGTTCCTTTTGCTGCGGCCTGCGGGCAGCTCGATCGACCGGTGCTCCGAGCTCCATTACTACAGGAAGTTCGTTGAGAGCGGATCGATAGCTGAATGGCTGACTGGCTGGGAACTGATTGATTGATCCAGCACCGCCCCGCCACGCCCGTGATGTGTGTTAACAACCAGCGGCAGCGGCAGAGGAGCCGTGGCGTGGCGTCCCGGCGCGAGGGGCACGGGCTCGGGTGACTGACTGCTCGAGCTCAATGATTGCGCTGAACCGGGTGTTTATCCGAGGGGGTTTGACTTTGCACACGTAGCGGTAGCACAGTGCAGATACTGCATAGATAGATGGAAGCGATAGGACAGTGGCGTCCCTTTCGGACCAAAGTCGTGGCTGGTATTAATTGACCCGGTGGCAGGCGCGCCCTGCTGGCAGGGGAATTAAGCGGCCTATCTCATCTCATCTGCCGATCTCGGCGTCGCGCGAGAGGTGGGCACTTGGCACCGGCAGGCGCGGTGATGGGCACGGCTCAACTGCTGGGTCCCGAACCAAAACCTGGTTGGTTAACTCCGATGGAGCGCACGGATTAGCCCTCGTAGCTCATAAAATATTTTTTCATATTTTAATAGGAGAGAGAAGAACTGTCTATTGATCAAAAGATAGTCTCATACACACGCTTCAAGATTACGTGAGGATGACATACGAGACCATTCATATTATAGGCTATGTGCTAAGAGCTAGATTATTGGAAGGGTTATCTCCTAGAGTGCTTAAAGTTAGATACTGTCTTGTATCATTGGAGGAGGGCTTAGCTTTGGCAGAGGTGAACAGTGCCAGGAGATCGCCACCTCTTGCTGTTGCTTGTCCGAGACCCATGCACAGAAAGCATGCTGTAGTGCTGTGCTAGACGTCACAATTAGGGTGCCAAGTCGATAGATGATCATCCAGATAGAGGAAGGCAGGAACTGTGCTGTGTAAAGGCATGCAGTTGGCAGAGGTCGCTTGCTCGCAGCAACGGTCGGAGCTGAGCTTCGGTTTCGTGATGGAAAGGGGGAAGCTGGGGTGTCCACGAACGTGGAGGAGGATACACTTGTAAGGTGGGCGACACGGAAGTACGGAACGGACTCCAGTAGGCCCAATCATGCATAGCCAAGAAAAATCATGATCATTGTTGAGCACGTACGAACGGCCCTGTTCCCCCAATCGTCGACCCACCGACGGGCATGGACGTGGCGGGCTTCTCTTTCGCGCTCTCCTCTTAAAAAACTGATGGTGATGGGCATGTGCTTGGCGTGTGTGTGTCAGCAACTCAATCAAATATGCTGATCTCTCCTCTAGAGGAAGACCGCAGAAAGTGGGCCGCAAGATGTTCAATTTTCGTGGGGTGGGGATGGGATGATGCCATGACGATGGTAAGCCGGCTGTAAACTTGGAGTCAGGAATCTGGTCCACCATTTTCCGCAAAAAGAAAAAATAACGATTCGGTCCACAGACCAAAATGAACTGGGCTAAGAAATGCCACTCGTTACTTCGCATGGCCCATATGCACATCTTTTGTTTGTACATGCAGCGAATGCCACTCTAGCATACTTCCATGCACTTGGATCATGCTACAGCTTGTTTTGCACGTACTCCCTCTGTACTAAATTACTATTTATTTTGATTTTTATAGATACATATATGCATCTAGATATATACTATGTTTAGATATATAGCAAAAGTTATGTATCTAGAAAAATCAAAACGAATTGTAATTTAGGACGGAAGGAGTATCAATTTAGCTATGGAGATTTGACCGTAATGTTCAATTGCCACACTGTAGAGGAAGCAACAGGTGGGAATCAACTGCAAGGCTCCAAACCAATAAAAGCATGTGCTGTAGCCAAAACAGAGCGAAAGCTTTCTTCTACTTCCTCCTCATGCATAGCCGAGGATGTGAGTGTGACATGTGACATGTTAGCGCAGCCAGGCTCTGAGCATTTCACATGTTAGGTAGACCCAACTCCTCGCTCGGGAGAAAAAACGAATCTTGTCATATATGGGATGCTCCATGAGTCGCTGTGATACCTAGAGATGGAAATTAAAGACAACCTTCAGTTAAGGGTTCCATCATGGTTGCTCAAATCTCAGAAGGAAAACAAACTTGCATCCAAGATGAAAGTCTCCAAGGAAGGAGAAGAAGCCATAGAAAAATAATCAAAGCTCTGAGCAATGGTCGATCCTCCAAGAGTTATACTCAAGCACTCGAGGTACAGAAATTTGCTAGGTACCAACGGTGTGTTGACCATCTGCATGAGGTCAAATTAATTATGTTCCAAGCATGACTTCTAAAATATCATGAGCTCTTTTACGGTGCACAATGATAAGCTATATTAGTGTTCAAAAAGGATTAGTATAAAAACATCTAACCATGGTATGAGTATGAAAACATTCACCTATGTTACGAGTAGTATATACATGTAGTATAAGGGTATAATGGTAAAAGCACACAAATAGCATCACTATAATTTTATTTTTACACTAGAATGAAGTTTAAAAGATCATTCCATTTGAATTATCATTTTTTACAATATAATAATTACTAAATTATGCATAATAATAAGCGGTTCTATCTTATATATACTATATACCACTAAGTAGTAGTATTGTGTACCGTAAAAGAGCTCAATATTATTATACCCATATAGCCTTTAGAGCAATACCTTATTGCTTGGATGTAAACCAGCTCCAAGATTTTGCGTGCTGGATGCAAGCTCAGCGCACAAACAGGGACATAACAGTTGATGTATAGCTTCTTCACCTGCAATGCTTTTTCAAGTGATACTTGTACGTGGCGATCACTGTCAAAGCGAAAATTGGAGAGATTTGGAGCTTTGCTTTCTATCAGTCGCAGCTTGTCGCAACCTGTCACTGACAGGTGGGTTAGCTACTTAGCCGCTAAAGGCAAGGTATATTCACATAAACTATCTCACAACAAAAGGCGAGATCCAAGGATTCCAAAGCCAAAGAATTGGAAAGAAGGCACTTTAACTCATCCCCTTTAATATACACATAGAACATGTCTAGTCTCGCCAGGCTTCTCAAACAACCAAAACCCAACTGTTGGACGAAAGGCACAATCGTCAAGAGAAAGATGGCGAATGGAGTCTCCATTCCCACTCGACAAAATTGAGCATGGGAACTTGTACTTCTTTGCAACGAAATGTTCAGCCAGAGCAAGGTTGAGTTCCTCAATGCCTGGTGTTATAGCCTTCTCGAGCCAACTGTCGAGAAAACGATGGTACCTCCTATTGTAATTTGGTGCACCCAAAAGCTTGAGTGTCTTCACACCAGTGCCTAAGTGATTCTTCATAATGCGGTCAACTTTTCTGGTAAAATCTCTTGCTATTTCATCCTTTCCACGAGCATTTTCAGTCAATCCCAATGTTTGATTACTGAAAGTGATGTTGGGGAAGCTCCTCCAGGAATATAGAAAGCCACGACACACCCAAGCTGTGCGGGCAGCATCTCGCAATGGCATTAACGAATGTATAAGACGCCAGATATCCTGCATGCACAAGCATGAAAGATAAGTTCAACATGAGAACTGCAAAGGTAAATGGTTACTTAATTCAAGATTCAATAGAAACATATGGAATAACATTCTATCCTAGGTGTTCTGTTCGTGATTGTACAAAGCACATTGTATTTTTTTGAAGGAACAAAGCACATTGTATTGCAGAAACTCATGACAATGACAGACAGTCTTTCGTGGGAGGAGTGAAATCTGCAACAGTTGGAACGAAGCAATTCCACATATGTAGTATGAGACGGCATGGTTAAGAGATCTGTTCATATATTATTTTATTTAACTAGCAATCTAGCATAGGTCCACAAATTTCTGCAGTTCAAGCACTCAGTGATACTTGCAATATGAGTGCTCTTGCAATATTAGTGTCCATAATCAACAACACTTTATAAACATACCTTTGGAAAGTATGGCCATGAATACCCATTTGTTTCACCAATCTGAGTTGTATCATCTTGTTGGCAGGGTGAGCCACTAAGATTATCCCGTGAAGTAATTGATCCATCTGCAACACATCATGAAAGGTTACAAATAAGGACACAGACAATAACAGGAAAAATACACAGATGAATGATGAATCCAATTTGTTTAACATCCAACTTTCATGCAAGAACACAAACAACTTCAAATAAGGACTTACTTTGACTTAGGAAAAGAAAAGAAAAACTAAGGTTACAACACAAATATTTTTTGCAAAACAGTGCAATCTCTCATCAATCTCCCCAACCAATGGAACTAAGATGGTGGAGCTTACCACACAGTGAGATTGATATCCCTTCCAAAATCGAGTTCCTTCGCCTAAAACTCGAATCACATGCCACATTCACATCAATTTGAGTGGATACCGCTAGCTCCTCTAGAGTCTAGAACCATAAGTTCATAATAGACTGGTAACATTTGTTTGATCACTGAAAAGCAACAACTTCTGTATCCCTTGAAGTTTTGTCAGCAACAAATTAATTCTCGATATTCCACCCAAAATATAAGTTCAAAGAAACATTGGCTAGCTTGGCTTATACAAATCCAAGGGACTTTCTTTCGGCATTCGACAAGGGGAAGGGAGTTTTTTTATACATGGAAAACATATATAGCAAACAAGCCTTGTTACTACGGGCTTGGATTTTGTGTGATTCTTACTACGGGCTTGGATTTTGCACCGGCGCCTCACTAGCAGCCCCATGGTGCGACGAGAAATCCACCTCCACCTGAAGCCAGAATTTGCCAAACTGGAGTATCCCTGAGAAATCCTGATGTGAAACAAAGAGGTCCGGTTACCAATCAAGTTTTGGAGGAGGATATGGTAATTCAATCACTTGATTTAGCAAGCATATGAGAAAAAGGATGTCTGGTGCTACAAATTTTCAGGAATAAATCTTTCAATGGCACTAAAAATTACAGATTTCCTATGTATATTATAGTCTAGTAAAGGAGCTTGATGGAAATGCGGGCAATCTAGTATTTGAAATACCTTACAACAGCATTTCAGAATTGGATTCAAGCATCAAAGCATCGTTTTCATCTTTAAATCTGAAGTAAACACTTAGGATAGCATAAGTGTTTAGTTTCAAGCAACACTGTTATGGACATGATGTCAGGATCTTATGTATACCTAGCTTTATTAAATATCTAATTTTAAAATATATTTATAATGCCCTGGTTAATTGGCCAGTTTTTAACCAGCAGAACTGCAAAATGGCAGATTCATTTTGTTGCTTGCAGTTACCTGTGCCTGCATGACCCATTCATATGATTTTTTATATATGCATCTGTGTTTTTTCCTACTCGCAATGTATATGCAAAATAATAAAGCACATGCTAAAATGAACCTTGAAGTGTACCTGAAAAAGTTTGGACACCAAATTAGAAAATCTCGATAGTCAGATTTTTAATCAGATCCGTCCCAAAAAAGTGATCACTTCTATGGGTTACATAGACATGTATAGCAATATTAAATTGAGAGAATTCCTTATATGACACTGAAACAAATTCTTATTCCCTATATGACATCAAAAAATTTTACCTCCCTTATTCGACACTAGATTCATCTTTTATGCCTTTTGTGGCACTTCCGTTAGCTCTGTTACTCACTTCCGTTAAAATTTCCAACGAGCATGTCAGTTGTTTCCACTATGCCCCAAAGTACCCTTGAGAACCAGGCCATCTGAAATTCATCCACTCGATCTTCTCGCTCCCTCCCCATCACGCTTGGTCTTCTCTCTCCCATCCTTGAATCCGGTGGAGCGTCGCCTTAGCTTGGTGGAGCTGCAATGGGCTCAGCTCGGCAGCGGCGCTTGACATGGGGAGCAGCGGCAGCTAATCGACTCGCCCGCGGGTAGTTGAGGCTGTGAGCAAGGAAAGCTGGACAGCTGCAGAAGTTGGCAAGGTGAACCCGAGGAGGGCACGCAGGTGGGGGCTCAGGGGCTGCCAGACGAGGCAAGTACTAAGAAGATGAGAAGAGAGAGAGAGACATCCTGATTCCTGCACACAGGAAGACGAAGGTGCTCCCATTTTTATTTTTCCAATCCTGTCATGCGGGGCCCATGGACAATGCTCATTGCTCTCGCTGTGGTCTGTGGCCCTTCCAACCCTTTGCCAATTTCTACATGTGCACATGCTGAGTGCCTAAGTCTGCCTCTTGGAAAAAAAGAAGACGTCACTCTTGTAATGAGAGGGGTAAAAGGGTCTTTTTAAGTTGGACTTAACAGCCATATGGATGGAATTGTCACAAAAGGCATAAAAATACACTCTTGGTGTCAAATAAGGGCGGTAGAAAATTTTCTAGTGTCGTATAGGGAACCAGAATTTTTTCGATGTCATATAAGGAATTCTCTCTATTAAATTGTTAAATTCTTCGAACGTCAGTTAAGAAAAACAATCAGAAAGAGATTATAATTTGACAATCCATTCATTCATAATTCATAAAAAGGGAAAATATCTAAGATTGGAAGGACAAAAGATGAATAGCATACCACCAGTAAATTTTGTTCTCCTCAAATCTTGACATTAGAGATTGTGTTACTGGTCTGAGGACAAACCAGTAAAACCAAATGGTTTCTCAATAATTGCCTGTACATAACATGAGGCAGCTCTATAATCCTTAAGAGCAAGGTAGCAACAGAACCTTAGTACGAGCTTGAATCCCAGGATCTGGTTGATCTCCATCAATGCAGCTTCAACGCCTTGCCTTTTCTTAAAAGATGCAGCTCGGAACATATAGGGATATGTCAGAGTAGGGTCCAACTCAGTATGTAGCCTTGTTAGGTTTCCGACTTGCCATCACCATCCAAATGTAGTGCTATTTCTGGATGCATCCATCCCAGAGGCCACCAAGATGACATAACAGAATCTAGCTTCTTGAGAGCAAAATGCTTATTACCCCTCAGAGGGGCCAATCTCCACCAAGCCCACTACCAAATAGATATGGCAAGCAGAAAAGGCAGTATTGAACAGGCGCTCGGCTCCAGGGTAATCTTTCCTTATAGATCTTCTCATGAAAATGAAGAAGCATTTCAGAGCAAAGCTCTTTACCTGTCCATTTAGTCGCTGTTTCTTTCCCCTCTTGCTACCTGATTCAGTGCAACAGTAATAAGAGAGGAGCAGAAAATTACAAGAGCTGAAAACGGGAGATTTGCCATATGGTTTTGCTAGTAAGTGTACAGAACAGTTCACCTCAAGGCAATATAAAAGAACATGTATAACAAGCAAAGGATCAGTTCACAAGAGATTAAACTGGAAAATTTACCATATGCTCGTGCTAGTGGTTGTAAGGCGCACTTCGCACCAAAGGAAAAATAAAAGGACATTGATGGCAAGTAAAGAATCAGATGCAAGAAGCGTAAAAAATTCCTTTGTCTCTGCAGGCCTGGCCGTGTGACCCAAAGCTTGCTTCCCGCTTGCAGCCTGCAGGCCTGGACGCATGTTGCACGCCTACGCTCCGTGGAAGCAATTGGCGCGCTGGATGGCGCTGCTGCCCGCTTGGCCGCGCTGCGCAGTTCAGCACTGTCCTCGCCAGTGATTACGTCGCTGGAGAGCAACGCCGCTCTAGCCAGTGAGCGCGAGGACAGAAGAAATCCGGGAAGAACCAACAAAATGACGAATTTTGCCGCTAACCAAGGCCAATGGGGAGATGGAAGACGGGATTAGAGCAACCCACCACGTCGAATCGCCGGCGGTTCGTCCTGGCTGAGGAGTTGAGGGACAGAGTAGCGACCGCGACGGCGAGGTCCGGGTGCCGCTGCGCCAGCGGTCGCGCGTGCGGAGCTCCGTGCTGCCGAGCGCGCAGGTGCCGGGGCCGCTCGCAGGCGGGCGAGGCCCGCGGTGGGGGTGGAGAGCAGCGCGTGGTGGAAGGCCGCGTGCCGTGCAGCCAGCGGCACACGACGCAGGCTTAGGACGCGAGCAGGCGTCCACGCGCGGGCGGGGACGAGGGAGGCTGCGGCTTGGGGCGTCGAATGGCGTGGCGGCAGCTGCGACGGGCTCGAGGGCGTGGCCGCGGCCCCTCCTCTTCCCCCTCTTCTACGCCAGATCCGTCATGGAGGAGCTTCAGGTAGCGCGGTCCGACGGCGACGAGCTCCGGTGGGGTCCCTGTGGCACAGGGAGGGGCCGCGAACAGGGCGAGCTCGCGCAAGCGTTGGCAAGCACATGGTAGGGGCACTGCTGGCAGTTGCAAGGGCGCCGCACGCAGGCGGTGGCGGCCAGGGTGGCGACATCCCAGCGGCGCTGGCGCCCGCTCCTCCCCTCCCCTCCTTCCCGCTGCCGCACATACCTTCCCTCGGTCTACCGCCTCCTTAGCCTCTGGCGTCGCCTCCGCCTCCCATCCTCCAAATCCCCGCCTTCCCCGTCCAGGCTCGCGGTGTGACTCGCGGCAGAGGATGATTTGGGCGGTGACGACGGCGTCCGAGCAATCGCCGGGTGGGAGGAAAGGAGGGAAGGACGGAGACGACGGCGGCGCGACGCAGAAAACGGGCGATGGGGAGGAGAGGAGAGAGAGGAAGAGGGAGATGAATGGGAGGGGTGAGCGCGGGTCAGGGCTGGACGCGCGTCGCCGGGTGTGGGCAGCGGGGGTGTTTTTAGAAAAACGACGGCGATTTCCGAATTTTCTCTTCTTTCTGTTGAAATATTTCGGACCCCAGGGGTTCAGTGAAGACGGAGGATCTCCATGGACCTGAAGTCAATTGAAGGAAAAGTGGAGGGCTTTTTTGAAAATTTCGAGGTGCCTGCCTGGCTGGTAATAGACGTCCGGATTTCCGCGATCGAACGGCCGCAAATTCTGGGCGACGTGGCCCACGCCAATGGTCGCCGGAGGAACCCCCGGAATAGGGTACCCAGGTAAGAAATAACCAAACACGGCCCAATCCAAGGCCCACTCTTGCCATTGTCCCACTTGTTATTGCTTCTATGCAAGAGCTGCCGTTGCGGACAAAATCAGAGGCGATCACGGCTATCAGTAAAAATGTGACTTTTCCTCTTCAAGGTACAAGCAGAAACCATATAGGGAAGGCAATTACCTGCCCAACAGTGGAACCACAACACAACCTTTCAAAAGCAGTCCCAATCAACGTTAGGTGGACTACCGAGTGCCAAACAGTCAAGAAGCAAAACAGAAACGATTGCAGAATCAGAAAAGAACCAATACTCTACAGCAACATAAAGCAAGAAACCACTCTTTTAACACCTGGCTCAAACAAGGCTCTCGCTCCCTTTCGAGCAGTCTTCTTAACCCTGAAGAAAACTTGTTAACCTGGAACAATTGTACTCGTGGAGTCAAGGTCCCAAGCTGCCTGAAAATCGAGTGCTGCCGAACCGACTTGTATCAACTGCTCGGTAGCCAACCGGGAGAAAGAATGTTTTTAAAAGAAAAATAGGGAGAAAGAAACATTACCACCACATATGATGTGAAAGAACCAAGAGAATATAATAAATTGGCATATAGCTATGATTAGGACACCGAGAGCCTCAAACATCCAACACCGCTCCCCTATGTACACCCTGCATCACCATGCCGTTCAAATTCGAACCCTTTTTAATCCCCAGCTTCTCAGCATGCTCAAATGCTTTTAATTGTCATCATCTACCCGCTACAGCTACATGCTCAAAGCCTCAGTAAACTAAAATCATCAGGCCGCGCCGGCGCCGCCGCCGCCGCCGCCGCTCCTCTTCAGTCGCTGCAGCTCGACCACGACGACGCTGATGTTGTCCTTGCTGCCGCGGGACATGGCCAGCTCCGTCAGCAGTGCCGCGGCATCGGCGGCGGTGCGCCCGGCGACGGACTCGGGGAACTTGGAGGCCGCCCGGCCGCTGAGGCAGTTCCTGGCGATCTTGCACGCCACCTCGTTGGACACCACGTCCCACAGCCCGTCGCTGGCCAGGATGAGGAACTCGTCCTGGTCCGTGCGGTCCACCACCGTCACCTCCGGCTCGGCGCTCACGTACGGTTTCAGGTAGTAGTCACCTGAAATGTGTATCGAGGCACAAATGCGTTCAGGGTGATTGCTGATTACATGGAGCATCTGCACAGTTATCCTCCTTAGTATTAAGAAAGATGGAAGGAGATGGAGGTTCTTACCAATCGACCTAGAAGTTGCAAGCACTCCCAGGACACGGTACCCGTTCCAGTTGATGACTCTGCCCCCAGCCGCTTCCACCCTCTGCAACTCGTCTGGCCGATCTGGCTGCATAGTCAGAACAAAGCATCATTAATTAGATCACTCATGCTGACTGCTGAGCACTGCTCATGGCTTAGCCATGCCTAATGCTAATTTCGGGGCAGATTTTGCAGTTTCTTCTTCTGAGAAACCGTTTATTACAGATCTCAACACAAAGTAATCCTTGAACTGAACCTTGATACGATGCAATTTAAACATCCAAATCAGATAAGTCATTCTCGTACTAAAAAGAGTAACTTCCACGATAAGCTCTCTCATCTGTTCGGCAACCAAAACTTGTCTACAAAAATGATTTTTGTTTTCGGCAACACATCGAGCACTTTCTTCTCCCATTCCATCTAACCATCTAGCCACGTCCATTGCTAGCAGAACATACATTTTAAGTATCTTCACACTGCAAAAGTGTATCGCTCCTACTGTGATGTAGGCTGCATCCTTCGGCATACGTGGGGTACCAGGTGGAATAGCCACTGGTTGGCACCCACTGCTCAAATGAAGCATATGCCAGATTGCCAGAACAGCACCGACCACGGGGTTAGATCCTACCGGGCCTTGGAGAGAGAGCATTTCGTAAACAGAGAAAACGTTTTTGTGTGGGGCAAGGTGCTTGGACCTAACACTCGGCTCATTGAGGAACAGCAGTGCAGCACTAGGCTACCCCAGCTCGCTTTCTTCCCCAAGGGAGATCACCTACGTGGCCTCCCGTCTCATGAGCAAGGAATGATACCACTCAACCAGAATGCCGCTGCGCGCTTTGCCCCACCAACCGCAACCACCTCGGGCCGGAAAATTCGCCACGGCCCATTCCGTTTCTGCACAAAGCTAGTAACACTGACCGACACCGGCCGGCCAGCTTTGGCACCACGCAACTCAGCCAGGAGCAGACGACACGAGATCGTCGTCTTCTGATGCTTGTGCGGTGCAGGAACATTCTCGAGACTAGATTAGTTCGCTAAACTAAACCTGTACCAGTACCGCCAGTGATTAGAAAATTAGATCTGATCCTTCCCGGGCGCAGATCAGCTTATCGATTAAACAAAAATCCGAGGTATTAGAGACGTTAAGTACCATCAGCCCATCAGGGAGTGTCATTAGCCGTGTTAATCTAAGCATTTGTGAGGTGTGCACCCGTACTACAACGTACCTTGTGATCAGTGGATAGTGGCACCGCGACGCCCCCGCGGGAGAGCACGGCGCGGGAGTCGCCGCAGTTGGCGACGACGATGCGGCGCTGGCCCACGACGGCCACCACGGCGGTGGACCCCACGGTGTGGTAGGGCAGGTCGGGGTCAGCGCCCGCGGCGGCCTGCTTGGGCGGGGGCGCGAGGCCGCCGGTGACCTCGCCGTCCACCCGGGCGAAGCTGGCCACCAGCGCCTCCTTCCAGCGCGCGTAGCTGCCGACGCCGCGGCGCAGGCCAACCTCCTCGGCGAGCACCACGTGGAGCCGCTCCCGGCACGCCTCCGCCACCCGCGCCCCGCCGTGGCCGTCGTACACCGCGAAGAAGTCCTCCTCCCCGTCCGAGCCTCCGCCGCCGCCCTTGGCGCCCGCGCCCGCCGAGGCCAGGAACGAGAGCGCGACGGAGAAGGCGTCCTCCATCTCCCTCCGGCGGCCGATCACCGACACGGCGCCGTGCGACAGGCACGCCGGCCACCTCGCCCCGTGGTGCGCCTCCACCGACGAGTCGGACGACGACCTGTCCGACCCCGACCGGACCCTCTTCGCCGACACGCCCTCCTCCGCCGCCTCCGCGGTCCGCCCGAGCCTCCGGAGCTCGAGGCGGCGGCGGCGGCGGCGCGCGGAGGCCGCCACGGCGCCGGCGCCCTTCCCGTCCCCGTCCCCATCCCCGCCCGCCACGGCCTTGCACACGGGGCCCTCACCCCTGGTGGCGCTGGTCTCTCTCATGAGTCCGTCCCCGTCCCGCCTCGCTAAAAGCAATGGAGAAAGAAGAAACGGTAGGCCGGCGAGAGGTGGGGTTTAATACGGCCACCGAGCCGAGGAAGGAGAAGCGTCCACCGCCGTCGGATCCCGCACGGGCGGCCGGATGCCCACCAGCGCCGCGGGCGGCCCGCGAGGACGTGGACGGGCGAGATCGCCGGTGGGCGCGTGGCGTGTGCGCGCCCGATGCACTGCGGCGCGGGGGGAGAAAATATCCTGCGCCCGGTCCATGGACCACGGCCCCCGGGTGCGAAGGGGAACGGGCGGGGCCGAGGCCGCAGCGACCCGGGGTGTTGGTGGGGCGGGTGCACGGGAGGTCCAGAGCGGTTGGACCACCGGGTCACGCGTGGGTCCCGGTGGTGGGGGCGGCGAGGGGTTACGTGGAGGACACAGGGGCCGTCGGAGAGGGTGTGGGGCACGTCGCGCGATTTGACTGTGCGTCCCCGGGACAAATGTTGGGGCCAGAGGCCACAGGCTTTTCCGTGCAAGAAAGCAGATTCTACGGCCCAAGGAAACGTTCCGTTCGGACGTTCCTACGTCGTCCGTCGCGTCCTCCTCTGATGAAACCGAACGGACGAAGAACGGGCCGTAACGTTTCACTCTAGCAATGAAGCAATAGCATTTGATCGGGCTCGAAGACAATCGTGGCATTTCGTCGTCAAGCAGTTGGAGGTCGTTGCCAGCTTAACGGAGCTACTGAGCTAGTAGCAGCAATGACATACTGACACATCATGGAGGTATGTTTGAACGCTGCTGCACTCGCACTCGGAGAACGGTGTGGATGCGGGGAGCGGCCAGCGTGCGTGCGTGGCGGCTGGCGACGACAACGAGGGTTCAGCGGCCGGATGGTGGCGGGATATTTGGAGCGTCGCGGGAGGACGCGTGGCCGCCGGCCCGCGTGCCCGGGGCCTGCCGGGTCCCCGCCGCAGGCTTTCTTTCCTCGGCGAGGGCGGCAGTCCCGCGCGCGACTCCTGTTTGAGTGGGAGCGCCGCTGGCGCGCGCGCGGGGGTGCGTGGCGCGGCAGCCTCGGGCGCCGGTTCCGGCCGTGCACGGCCTACGCGGCGACGTGGAGGGCCTACGCCGAGATAGCGGAGGCGATGGATGGTGTCCCCTTCCCCTGCTTCGCTCACCTTCCCTCCTCCTCCTCGGTCCTCGTCGTCTCTCTCTTCGGCCTACGCTCGGTCTGTCGCCATGCTCGGATGCCTCCCCTAGTCCCCTCTCCCTCCCCACGCGTCCGGTCGTGCGCAGGGCACTCTGTGCTCGCACGAGCCTCGAGGCGCCCAGCCGCTGCCACGGCTGGCTGGTACCATGAACTTTCTTGCGAGGTCTCGCTGTGCACAGAGATCATGTCGGTGCCGGTTTTTTTGAAATGCTGCCGCCGCGCGCCAGCATGCCTGCCTGCGCTTCAAAAGCTCATGCTCACGCATGGGGGTCACATGGAAGGACAATGCTGCGTTCGTCGTCCTTTCCTCACACAGTTCTACGGACTGCTGCTGCATTTTCCGAGTTCAACTCAACTCATGTCGCCATGCATGCCAAGTTAGCCTGAAGCACTACTACTTTCTTCGTCGTTAAGGTGCATGCCAGCCATTTGATAATTCCGTCTCCCGCTAGCTCGCTCCTCCACGTACGCATTTCGTGTATCAAGCTATACGGGGGCGATAAGCAGTGCGTGATGGAAGTACCGACGTGTCGGCATGCAAGGTCTCGAGGGGCAATAGAATAGCATATATACGTGCAGAGATATGATGCTTCCGTAATTTAAAAGTCGCTAACGGAACCAAGTTGCTTTGTGCAATTACCTATGTTCATCGCGCTGTGCGCAAGTGCCTTGTGCAGCTAGACGAACGCGTACGTTGTGATGAACATGTACGCATACCAATTTACAAAACAACGCTACATCACAATTAACGTGCGAGCGGTACGGTGTAGTAATAGTGTGCATTATGTAATGACCCAGCTTGTGAGCCGATTCTATTGTGAGCTGATTCTACGAGAAAAGTGATTTTATGGTTGAAAGTGATTCTCTTTGATTCTCTAGCATAAACTCTTAAAATTAGGATGGAGAATCACTTCACAAAATCAGGAGAAGCTACTTTTTTCCAGCTCCCAGCTCCCAGTCTCTTATTCATTTTAGAGAATCACTTCATAGAATCAGCAAAAAATCATTTCTCTCTGAAAAACTGTTTGGTAGAGCTTTTGCTGGAATCAGCAAAGAATCAGCTCTGGGAGCTCTGCCAAACGCACCCTTAGGAAAACAACGATGCATGTCCATTCTACACGCTACGTGGACAACATCTACACTGCAACCTGCTTACGATTTCGTCATCGTTTCGCATAAAAGGGTTACCCGATTTTGCAGTACCTCATCCAACTCGACACTTACTATTTAGGACTAATACTAGAGATAATCTCATGCATGGTATTTAAATTGTTGGTCCAACTTAACCATGGACTATTACACATTAAGGCCCCGTTTGGTAGGGCTTCTCAAAGTGCTTCTCCACCGACTTTTGGTGAAGCCCTACCAAAGGACCAATTTCAAAACGGCTTCACCACCAAAGCCGGGGAGAAGCCGCAAAACGGCTTACACTAGAGAGGAGAAGCCGAAAAAAGTGGCTTCACCGGCTTCTCCTCTCTCTCCAAGCATTAAGTGATCATAAAATTACATATATTACCATTGAGAAGCCGTTTTACCAAATGTTTTGCAAAACGATTTCAGCTTCATAAAAAAGCCACTCCACCGAAGAAGCCGAAGCCGAAGCCATTTTATGAGAAGCCGAAGCTCTACCAAACGGGGCCTAAATAATTGTAAAGTAGTCATGAACCGCAAAATACCAAATAATGCATTGGTATAATATGCTGCGCTACGTGCAAATGGGGTATGCTGTGGCGCGTACTGCACGGTATGGGGCATGTCAAGGACTATACTCATCTGGACAGCTAAATTGCAAAGTTGCCCTTGTGTTGTGTACGTAGTGGACTAGTGGTGGCGCACGTACGTGTACTTAGCATTTGACCTGTAACCAGACAGCAGCCTCAACCCCCAGAAAGTTGCGTAATTAGCGTCAGCGATGGCGATCGATGACACTGTACACGCGTAAGTACATAGGTAACATTCATGCATCAGGAGCCAGCCAGCGTTACTTCCTCTCTACTGTCTCTTTCTTCTAATTTTCCCGTATCGCTGCCTCCGCTGGTCGCTTTCAGTGCGCGGACGTATGCGTTGCCTTTAGCTGATCCGTGCGATCGGGCGCCGAGCAGAGCGGCGAGGATAGGTTCAGCGTCCCGTCAGCTGTCACGCACGCCATCGAGCGCGCCCTGGTTCTCACGGCACGCCGCCGGAAAAAGGCAAGCCATGGTCCATGGATCGTAGCCGCTGGTATCTGAACGGCGCATGCAGCTGCTGGTAATGTAAGGTGTGCTGTGTCGTGCACCCACTGCACGGCCTAGTGGCCCAAGGCATAACTGGTGGTGGTTGTTCTGGCTACTCGTACTTGCGATGCATTGCGGCACAGTGTACCTGGCTCCGTTACGACACACCGCACAAGGATAACATACATTTATCTAAAAATCCCTGCCTGCCTGCCAAAACGCGTGCTGGCCGCATACTGCAAGCGAACGAATCGATGTCCAGCCGATTTGTGATATGTGGTTGCCGAGAAAAAGGCAAGTTTTGGCCCACGTACGTTACGTCGGCATACTGAGATGAGATGGAGATGCTGCGGAATGTGTCGCCCACAGGCCACGCAGAGAACACTGTTTACCGAACCTTTTCGCTCCTTGAGCTAAGCTAGTGACGTGTGCAACTGTGCACATAAACTAATAAAATACTTTGAAAAATAAATCCGAAAAGGATCGTCGAGTATGGCGCACACAGACTACCAGCAAAGAACGGCAGGCGCGGCGGCGCCTGAGGCCGGTTGCTGGAGACTTTGGAGCCATGGAGATGGAGCAGATCGACGCCGGGACCGGGAGATGCGATATCGCATTTCTGTGAATCTCGCGTGCCTTTCTTTCCTGATCTTTTCCGCCTCGACAACGACGGCGCGAGGCGCACACAGGACCCACTGCACAGCATCCTGTGCCGGCCGCGGGCGAGAGAGGGGGCAGAGACAGGGGAGATGCGTGGGCGCCCGGGCACGTACGTGGCGGTGGGGGACCACCCCGTCCTGCCTCGGCCGTCTCGTCGCTGAAAGGCGCCACGGGACGTGGCACGCAGCAACAGCGAAAGGGTTCGCTCGGGAGTCGGGAGCCAGCGTCCGGCTTCTCCGGCTTCGCCGGGCGAGCCAACAAAGCGAGCGATTCTTCCGGCCAGGCGTCCAGCACGCCCCACGCGCGTCGTGTCACGCGTGCACTCATGACTCGCGCTGGCTGCCCGTCACGCCTTCCCAGCCTCTCGAATCGACGACTAGAACGTAGGAGTTAGAACGGAGCGGGTAATTTTGAGACATCAATGCAGAAGAACGAGCAGACGATTACTGTACAGCACGCCTGTAGGAGCACACCAGCGCATCCGACTTTTTTTTTATTTTTGACCCGCGAAAATTTTTCGCAAATAGGTTCCTGCCGGAAACAATTTCAAAAATAGGCCCTTAGCTTGGCGGAACCATGCTACAACGTCTTGGTGCCAGCCTCTATGGCGTCAAGATCTCCACCGTCACCGCTGACCGGGCATCTAACGTGGCGCCAAGGCTTGGCGCCAGGATCTATGACGCCATAGATCCTGACCAAGCCTTGGTACATAAGGCACCACCTCTCCTTCCTGGCCGAAATTTCCTCCTCGTCCTTCTCTCCCTCGGGTTTTTACTCTCCCTACTTCACCCTATACTACGAATCGACATTTTAGCTTAGGAAACTTTCATTTGATCCGTGGATCTTGAAGAGCAAGGTATCCTCTCTCCCTCGTAGCTTTTTTTCACATCGATTCGCTATATATTAGTTACATTTTTTAACTTAGGGTTTCATGCAAATGTAGGATGCCGAGGCGTGGAAAAGCTAAGAAACTAAGGTAACCCCAGCGCACGTAGTTATATTATGTGCTCATTGTTGTGGATCAAATGAAAAATCTTAATTGTAGGTTTATTGTTAAGTGCGTTTGGTTTTTACAACGAAATAAACTAAATTGTAGTTACGGTGCCAAGCTGACCGGAAATGCCTTCGATCCATTGCCTCTGCCTAGTGGTGCTCCAGTACCTATGTCCTTTTGCGACGATCCTTGCAAGGTAGCCAAGTCCGATGAACATGCCATGTATAGGTAGAGGTATTGGATGTGTTTCAACTTTGCGTTTGAACCTACACTTCGTCAGCGCCGCATTAACATGTTGGTAAGGAATTGATATTGTCTTATAATTATCAACCATATTTTTTTATAACAATTGCATTTGTTGTAGACCCCTCCACCGCTATGTGATTTTGAGCAGTGGATTGACACTGAGATTAATCCTGAAGATAAGGAGTTTTTGGAGTATATGTTGCGCTGGGATGCGGAGAGGAAGGAGATGATGGAGAAGAGGCTCAGAGAGAAGGCTGCGGAAAAGGAGCACAAGGAAGAGGAGGGAAGGAGGCGTGTTGCTACGAACAGTAAGGAGAGGGAAAAGAAGCTTGAGCGTGCACGTCGAGCGAAAGCAGCGATTGAGGAGAATCCCGATGCCTTAAGGAAGGGAAAGTGGCCTCGTTGCACTCAGTAGTCATAATTAGTTTCTAGTTATATGGTTTATTTATGAACAATATTTTCTACTGCGAGACTTTTATTATGTTGTCATGTAATGATGCTCTTTAAGTATGGACATGCAAGTGGTAGATGACCTATATTTATTTTGCGATGTAATGCACTTCGAAGTTATACTCTAGTGAAATTTCCGCAGAAAATAAAAGGGTACTTGTTAGTGAAATTTCGGCAGAATTTCCCCTACTTTTTGATGCAATCCATACAAAATTACGAGATGAGTAGTGAACATAAATACAAATATACAAGCATATAACACATTCATAATAAAATCCACAATAGTTCAGAATGAAAGTCCATATACACAAATAGTCCATATAACACAAAGGCCATATACCACATAGTTCGCAATAAGTATCCTCAGTGCCTCCTAGTCTTACCCTTACCCTTGTGACCAAGGGCGTCGGTGCCTGGAGTGTAAGGAGAACATGGGCGACGTAGTCTAGTGCCTACAACCTCTATAGGCTGAGTCAAGGGAGCCTCGTGGAGCTGAGATGGGCCAAGCTCCTCGGGCCTCTGGTCGTCGTCGTCGTCGTCGTCCTCATCCTCGGATGCAATTGCTTTCGACCCAGAGGGGCCTTTCCCAGACGTACCAACACCTACTTCGCGTGGGGATAGAACGTGCACGTCTCGCGTCGTGGCAGTCCTGCAGCCACAACGAGCAGCCGCACGGTGAAGCCGACTAGACAGTCGCTGTTGTGAAAAAACTAGTTAAACGAAAGAATGTAACAATTTGAGTCTTACGTCTAGAAAACTTCGCGTCTCGGGGTCCGTAACTCTAGGATGGAAATGCTCAATATCTCTAACCGAGCTTTGGAGCGTACGGCCCTGCAACAAATTTTCAGAAATCAGTAGTCACTAAAGCAATAAATGATTAAGTCATTAACTTTCTTACACACTAAGTCACTGAATGACTAAATGATTAAGTCAGTAAGTCACTAAGTTCTTATCTAACTAACTAAATCACTAAATAACTTAACATAGATTCTATAGAAAAATAAAGCAATTGTCTTACCATCCTATCCAGGATTGGTCCTGTCTCCACCTACCTTCCAACACGAGTACTTTGGTCATACACCGTGTCTTAATCGTCGGATGAGTGTCGGATGAGTGGAAGTCGGCGTAGTCATCTTACGTCCATTGTACCCTCAGCCTGTGACGCGTCGCACCTTTGTACCAAGTCTGGTATTGCCTGTACTCACTGTTTGTGTGCGGCTCGTCATTCTCGTCCATGTTGTCATGGAACTGCTACCATTCCTCAATGTAGGCCTGGTGGAACGCGTGCCACTTAGAGACCTTCCGTTTCTTCTTACGATCCACGCTACACGTCACGTTAAATGTTACTGCTAGGCAAATTTTAGTTAATGGTAATGGAAATAATTCAAATAGGAAAACACTTACTTGTGTAACTCCACACTAGTCGAGGTCGCAGGTGTTGACCAAATCTGCCTGATCCCAAACTGACGTGGTACTCGATCAAGAGCATAGAAACATATGAGAGGGCACTTCATCCTGTAAAGATCGTCGTCGGCCGCACACATGATGCTAACGGCAAAAAGAAGTGCCTCCCCTCCTTCGTAAGGCTACCAATTTACCTGCAACATGTCAAAACAAGATGTTAGTTGTTATACTAAAGGACTACAAAGCATGTGAAAAAAAATTTGACTTACAATATGAACCGTGAGTGCGTCTTGCTCGTTGATGTAATCCAGGTACGCGCGCTCCATCCTCGTATGGCCAACCTTAACCTGATCCCAAAGATATGCCCATGTCGGCTGCCGTCTCGGCGGCTCACCTGGGAACCACGATCGACGATCCATAATCTCAGGACGACCAAAGTGCTCAAATACTGTCGCGTGGCTGGACGATCAATATGAAAGTTGTGTCATGCTCTTATTTCAGTCCTATTCTTCCCGAGTAGTTAGCCTGTTACGATTAGGCTCTCAATCTCTGGGTAGTCGTTGCCACTGCGTGTGTGAGATTGTTGTCTCGTATACGCGTATGGACTTAGGCGTGACAGATGCGCCTGAGGCTTTCACGAGTTAAGGCGTGTTCTGCTCGAGAAGAGTAGCTGTGGCGGATCCACTTCGGATTACCTTGATTAAAGCACAGTTTGGTTGCCTGACACGCGACGCTCATACCTTAGTCAAGATAATTTGAAGTGCCGTCGGATTTCATCCGATTAAACCACTTAACAGGATAGAGTTTAGCAAACTCACACGAAGGTGAGTGGTTCCAGAGAATGCAACAGATCCACTGAGTTAAACAAGTTTGACCATTTAGTTCGACAACACAACGAAAATCAGAGTTTTACAAGATTCAAAAGCAGCGAAAAGGTAAAGTAGCGGAAGCTAGCGCCGGGGTCGGATGTCCCTAATGAGGCCGATCGGGACATCAGAGATCCCTCTCCTCGCCGTCCGAGAAAGGGTACCACTCAACCGTCCAACCCGGAGGGAGCTGGGGCAGCCAAGTGCTAACGAGAGCAAACTCAGGAGCGGCGACTTCACCTGAAAAGAAAGCCACAACAAGGCTGAGCTGCTAAGCTCAACAAAACTTAACCGACCGGTGGTAAAACTACTCCACCACGCCTAGACATGCAAGGCTCTTTGGTTGTGGGGTTTATTTGCCAAAAGCGACTACGTTAGGTCCTTGCTTTCAAATTTTAGCTCAAATTCTTCGTTCATTAACCAGTCTACGTTGGCAGCTTATTCTAAGCAAACATGGATCCAACCTTTTGTATATAACTCATCATCAAGACCATGTCATCATCAGACTCCTTCGTTACTCAGTGTAGCATAGCGATCAAGCAGTCTCAAACTGTGAGAGGCAGACGAATCGATTCGGGTTTCTTAACCATGCATGGTGAACCTAACCTCACGACATCCGCGCACCACAAGGGTCGCTTCTTGTGTCGGCCGTCCCCATCAATCCTGTAATACCTACCATTTTAAGTCACCCAAGTAACTCCAAAGAAATGGAAGCAATTCATGAAGAAAAGAAGAAGATATTGGCCAAAATTCAAATTCGGGTCAAATTTGACCGAAATTCGAATTTTAAATTCGAAATTCAGAAAAATTCGACAAAATATGGAATGAAGGTATGAGGGTGATTAGAACTTAAAGATCAAAATTTGGGACAAGAATTGGTCCTGAATACCTCAAGAAAATCAAAGAAAGAAAATGAAAAACAAGTTTACTGTTCCTCATCCGACAATAGCTGTTTCAGAAAAACAGCACAGAGTTCATTTTTGGAAATTGAATTCTGTTGAATTTTTTCAAATAAGTGGATCCAAACAACTATACCATATTAAAGTATGGACTTTGGAAAAGCATCTTTAGGTGTTGCTGGCCAGGAACAGTGCGGGGAACAATTTCGAATTTAAGCTCAAAGTCAGCACATTGTCACGGGTTGACTGTCCTGCTGAAATTGCCTAAGTTTGAAACAGCAAAACTAGCTGAGTTTGGAGCCAATTTCAGAGAGATCTAGTGCAAAGGGTATGAGTGATTATGGGCAAAATGGAATCCTTGGATGTCGTAGAACACAAATGGGAAGAAGTTGGACCGTGAGGGAAGGATTTGGATCACCAAAACCATCTGCAAAGTCGGGTAAATGAGTCGGCCGAGTGACTGACGAACTGAACATTGAAGTTCAGAGAAGCCCAGACAAAGGAGAGAAGGAATTCAAAATTCCAAATAAATGGATGAATATCTCGGGTAAGAGTTTAAATATGAAGTGTAGAGCTCGAACTTATCTACAACTTTGTTTAAGACACTTGGGGACCGTCGGATTTGAAATCGGCCGTGGTGGAGTTCTGAAGTTTCGGGCGCCAGAGATAAGGAGGGGGAGGATGACAGAGCAGGCAAGACGTGTCGCCGCCGCCGCTCTCGGTCGCCCGCCAGCGCGGCAGCTACGCCACCTCTTCACCACGCAAGCCTACGAGTAGACCACGGTGGCAACCATGCGCGCGGTGAAAGCTTGAATATCTACCGCTCCCGCGCTGCCCGCTTTTACCGCTGTTCTTTTACCGCCGCCGCTCCTCTGTCCAAGCCGCCGCCGCCCAGCAAAATTCTCCCGCCACGCCTCACCTCCCGTCGATTCCTCTCACCCACTCCTCCACAGACACCCCAGCTACACCCCAGCCGAGTCGTTGTCCAACATCCTTGCCGGTAGGCCCTGCGCCGCCGCCGTTTCCGTCCGCCGTCGCCGCACCTCCTGCTCACGGTGAGCACCTCCTTGCGCTTGCTTTCTTCCCTCTTGGGTAGTCGTGGGTACTTGGGATGCTAGGATGGTGTAGTAGTAGTCGTTGAGGTAGGTCGCGCCGTCGTCGTGCGTAGCCACGACCGGCCGTAGGTGCCGCCGCCCGCCGCCGTGGAGGGAGTGGCTCCGGCCATCTCCCGAGGAGCCGTTGCCACGCACGGGTGCGTGAGGGCACAGAGGTGCTTTTCCGACCTAGCCCTGTCGCCGGTAGGGCGCCGGCCGGCGAACCGCGCCGCCCCTTGTCGCGCTAGTTTTGGCGGGAGGAAGAAGAAGATGCTGGAGCCGCGGGCCCACGCGACAGTGGAAAAGAGGAGGAGAGGAATTAGGCCGGCCGCAACGGAGGCCAGTTGGGCCGCGGTCTTGAAGGCCCAGTAGCGCGCGCGGTTGGCCATAGAGAGAAAAGGGTCGGAGGCCCAAGAGAAAGATAGGCCGCGCTCGCGAAGGAAAGGAAAAAGAAAAGTGGGCCGTTGGGCTGTCGCCGGTGGAAAGAAAAGAAGAGAGGAGAAGAATCGGCCCAGTAAGGCCCGCCCGGGGGAGAAATAGGCCGGCGGGTAGATTGAATAGGAGAAGGAGTGGGCCCGCACCGCGGGCCTAGCGTAAGAGAGAGGGGGTAGAGTCGAGTCGCGTGAGAAAAGTTGCCGGGGGAGTTTTTCGGGAAAATTTAGATTTCCTTTATAGAATAATTAGTTTAAATCCGAATCTCACCATTTAAATCACAGAAATTTCTAGAAGTGTCCAAAATTAGTGAAACCAATTTTGTTAGGCTTGTTTTATTTTCCTTTACGCATTAAAATTTTTATACCCTGGAAAAATAATAAAAATTTGGGTATTTATTTAATGCCTTTCTTTTAAGGTAATTAAATAAATACTTAATCTTTATAAAATGCATAAAATATGGAATAACATTTTCATAATCACAAATTATTCTTAACTCATTGGAAATTAGGTTTTCAAGTTAGAAAATAATTATAACCTTTTGTAAAATAAAAGAAAGGCCTTAAGTAAGGTTAATTAAGGAAATAAAAATCATGGGGCTAATCTTTTCGGGGTTTTTTTTGTGTGTTGGCTTGCAACTTTATCATGATAAATTGTATAGTCCTTGTTGGCTTGCAACTTTATCATGAAGGAAAGTTGTATAGTATTTTATTCAAAAATTTGCATTCCTAACCCCTGCATATGTTGTGCTATAGACCCCGAAGCACCAGAAGGAGATTACCTGGAATTTTCAGAAGGATCTTCGGAGTTTGAAGAAATCTTTGAATTGGTCCCCTGCGAGGCCAACCCTTCGGACAGTGCTAACTTTTTAAGCGAACAAGGCAAGCCCCGGTGCATTACACCTATTATTTTGAAGTCAATATTTCATGTGTCCATTATTTAGCTATTTGCTATATGTATGCACTAAGTCTAGGAGTTGCTTGAAACCCACTCTTGTGCATGATCATACCTTGTTTTAAGGACATCTTTGCCACTTGTTCAAACCTTTAGTAGATAACCCAAGTCTAGAATTGCTTAGTTGCTTAAATGCTTGGTTTACCAACCTTAAGGAAAACTTTTGGGTCATATATGTTATTTATGGAAAGATGACTTGGAAATTGAGAAGCGGGCAGAAGCTAGGGATGTAGTTCTGTCTGGTAGATTAATTTGGTTAAGGCCCGATTCGTTGTCTTAACCTTTGATCAAGTGATAATCATCTGATCACTTACTGGGTATGGGACCAGCAAAGCCCAGTAGGTTAGTAAACTCTCTGATCGGGAATACTTCGTACCCGCGCTTGACGTGCTGGAGATTAGCAGGGGCGTAGCCTGAAACTCACATGGTGATCGGGCCAAACGTGGGGTCCCATGTGGGGGTGCGTCCCTGGGTCCGGGTAGTCTTATTCCCAATCATTGGTTTTGCTAATCGAAAAGTCGTTACGTACGACCTGGACAGTCGTATATAACTGGTGATCAGGGTACTCTCCTGCAGGATGTAATATGATCTGGATCGCCGCAATTATCGGTTATGAATGCACTTGATCACTGTTGAGCAGCGTAGCATAAAGTCATGAATGCTGTATCTTTCTGTTAATGATTGATGTATGACTTAATACCTTGTCGTTGGCAAGTAATCTTTTCTCAACAACTAGAATGGTTAGGTAACCACTTAACTCAAATAAAAGATAAAACTAAGGCATCACTTGTAGTAAGCTTTTTGGCAAAAATGTATCAGCCAAGTACACCAAAAAGCTATCATGTACTTCCAAGAAAAATTATTATATTGGTTAGTCGGGTAAGACTTGCAGAGTACATCGTACTCAGGGTTATCCCTTGTGGCTATCTTTTCAGAAGCACCGCAGGAGTCCACCGAGGAGGAAGCCCCGAAACTCTAGGGTATTGTTATGAGTCTCACAATACCCTTAGAAGAAGTTTTATAATGCTCATCTCCACCTGAACCGTTTATGTTTTAAGTCCTAGAACTCTGTCTAACACTGCACTATTAAGTTTGCTTCAAACTAAGTCTTGTATTAACTCGTACCTCTTGTATGTATGTAAAAATGTAATATTTGTTGATGCTATCCCATCGCGGATACTATCCTGATGTATGGCTATGAGACACGACGTGGATCTTTCGAGGAGTCCTAGGGACACTCGACGGACGACCGGACTTATACTGTTTTAAGTGCGTTTCGGATAATTGCTGCGTCGGCAGCAATTAGGCGCATTTAAACCATTTTAAGTTGGACGGTTCCGCCACAAATCCCCAGGCACGTGTCAGGTCCAAACCTCCCTTGGCATGCAATGCTCCACAGTCCCGGCCTCTACCGTACTGTGACCGCACTTGCACCCACATGATGCACCATGGGAACCGCGTTGCAGGGACAGCAGGGGTATAAGCCACGCCCTAGTTCAATCAGGTACTAGGCTTCCCCATCCCATAATAGGTATGAGATTAGTACTTTCAAACACTTGATCACGAACATCACAACTGTCGGGCCTTAACAAGTTCCATAGACAGACGGGATGATCAGCCGACCACCAAAGAGTTAACCAAAACCCTGCCCCGTCCATCGTCTTTATAGTTGTAACAGAAAGGAAACAACCAATTCCATAACTCGCGAGTGACAGGAAATCACTCGACTTTTACCGCTTTCCTATTTAAGCATAGCGACTACTCGGTCCAACAGCTAGTGTTCAAATCAGGGAACTATGTCATGCATCTAAGGTTGCAAACAACTCCTATACGTAAATGCACAACCACAAGAAAGAAGGCATGCACAAGTTTGGGGAAAACTTTGGGATTCATGCTCCGGGGCTTGCCTTCAAGCAGAGGGGAGGGAAGCGGGTCTTCGGCTGGTGCGACTTCGGCTTCTGGAACTTGTAGCTTAGCTACAGCTTCGTCTTCTGGCACCGGGTGTAGTTCGTAGACGCCGTCAGCAAGACGAAACTCTACACGCATGCAATGTAGGTATTAGTGTTTAGACGGTTATTTTAACAACAACACTTGCAAGTCTTAGCCCAAAAACTTGTAGCAAAGCTACGGAAAGAGTGTGGGGTTTCAAGCTTCAGTGGAGAGAGAACAAGACCAAGGGTCAGATTGTAAGAAACTTATGATCTGACACTTAAACCTTAAGGAATAACTGTGTTTGGGGTCCTCAGATCTATTACAGAGGAGTCCCCGAAATCTTACACAGATACCCTCGGGTCAAGGAAAAAGATACATCCGAGTCCTCGGGCGAGGCAGATACGGGTCGGGCGAACAAACAGGGTCGGGCGAGACGGAAAGAGGGGTCGGGCGAACAGTTAGGGTCGGGCGAACCGGTAAGGTGTCAGTAGCTTACCTTCGGTTTATAGGTGAAGCGTTTTAAGGTCGGGAAGGAGTAGACGTGGGCGGAAGGTCTTAAGCACTAAGGCTTTGGTGGCGGCGATATCCGGCGGTGCTCCGGCGGCGACGGAGCTTCTCGTGAACAACAAGGAAGCTCTAGCATAGCGTGGAGGAGCAGGCGGCTGGGTGGATTGGGGAGGTGCGGGTGTTGAGCGGGAAAGAGAGTTTTCTCAAGAACTTAGGTGGCGGCGCTCAAGCACGAAATAGGGGAAACAAGGCAGCGAGGCAACAATGATGAAGGGGACTCCAGTAGGACTCTGGCATTCCCTTTTATAGCTGCGCGAAGAGAGAGAGAGAGAGAGAGAGAGAGAGAGAGAGAGAGAGAGAGTTGGAGTAGCACGCAGATCGGAAGAAAAGGATGGAGTGCGCTGCCATGGCGGCGACTGGGCGGCTGAAAAGGACTTCGGAGATAGCGTCCTCGGCTATTGGGCACTTGAGACAAGGCGGCGTAGGCGCGGTTTTGCCGGTGGTTGAGATTTGGCGGAGATGGGCGTCGTCGTGCGGCGGATCTGATGGGTGTGACAGGGGGAACGACACGGCAAGCGAGGTTGCACAGGTGACAAGATAGGCGGCTGCGGCTGCGCGGGCGAGCGCGAAGCAGCGGTTTGCCGGGCACAGTTTTGACAAGGCAGAAAAAAACTGTCGCGGCCGGAGTCAGGGTTGGCGATGGAGGAATCATCGCGTAGCGCATTCGGGGCGGCGCGACTGTGGAGAGGCGGCGGAAAAGCCGGAAGGCATCGGGCCTTGCAGCAAGGGATCCGGCGTGGTGATGATGGGCGTGAGCTGCGAGGCAGTTTGGACGCAGCAGGCGGCAAAGCTGTTCCATAGCGGCGTCGGAGCACCAAGGCGCGGTTGGCGAGGGCGCGAGCGAGACGAGGCGCTGCAGAAAGGGGTGCAGAGGGGCTTCTGCAGCGATTGGGGAGAAGGGCGCGGGAAAACATTCGGTCGCGGCCGGTGACTGGGCGAAGCGGTGGGCGTCGGAGAAGCTGAGCCACGCGGCGGGAGAGCTCTGAAGCGATGCAGGCCGCTCGAGTGCGTCTGCCTCGGGAGATCTGGGAAAAAGATTTGCGGGTCCACCCGTCCATCCACCGGTCATTCTCGGTTTCTCCTCTGCTTAAGACTGAAGGGACACTGCCTTGGGGAACTCAAAAGGAACCGACGGGGTGGGTCGGGGTCTCAGGGGTCGGGACTTAGGACCGGAGGTGGAGCACTCCTGCTCGGGAGGAGCTGAGACAGAGGAATTTGGGGGACCCGGATTAAGATTTACTCGAAAGATTTGCCCAGGGTTGTTACAGTAGTAACCTTAAGAGAAGACAAAAGTGAGCAGTTGTCGTTGTGATAAAAAAAAGAGCGTGATTTCACACAAGAGTTTGCTGCCCTTCGGCGAACAGAGCGTGTGTTGTGCGCGAGAGTTTCCGGCGAGTAGAGTGCGTGTTGCGCGCAAGCGGAAAGTAAGCCGGAAAATAATTTGGAAAAGTGACTTAGCTTGATTCGTGGATGATTGTTGACGAAGCCGTGACGGTCGTTGATGAAGCCGTAATGGTTGTTGACGAAGTCGACAATGCGAAGTTTGCCCTGACTAATTTTTTAGTTGAGATGAGGAGTTGGAGTAGTCCGCCCTCGACTAGCCTTGTAGTCGAGACGAGTAGTGGAAGTAGTCGTCAGCGAGCGTCGCAATGTGGTCAGAGTAGTCGTCGGCGAGCCGCCCGTAGTAGTCGGCGAGCGCTGCAACGTACTCGGAGAAGTCGTCGGCGTGCGTCATGACGAAGTAGTCGTTAGTGTGTTGTCGAGTGAAGTAGTCAAGGAGAGTAGTCGAAGTCGTTGCCGAGCCGCTTGTAGTCGTCGGCGAGCTCGCAACGTAGTTGAAGTCGTCGACGAGCTGCCCGTAGTCGACAGAATCGTCGGCAAGCCGACCGTGGTCGTTGGCGTGCCCGCGACATAGTCGAAGAAATCATTGGCGAGTTGCCCGTAGTCGTCAGCGGGCTCGCAATGTAGTCGGACTTTCAAGTTGTAGTCGAACTCAGAGTCGCTGTCAGACTTCGAGTCGGAGTTGAAGCTAGAGTCGTCGTTGGACTCTGCGTTGCGGTCGAACCTGGAGTGGTCGTCGGACTCGGAGTTGTAGCCAGACCCGGAGTCGCAGTCGGACTCCGTGTTGTAGTCGGACCCGGAGTCACCGTCGGAGTTCGAGTTCGAATCGCGGTCGAACCCGAAGTCACCGTCGGAGTACGAGTTTGTAGTCGAACCTTGATCCGAGGTTTAATTTGTCAATTTTCTCGATGAGATTTTCTGCTTCTTGTTGGGGGGAAATATTAACGACCTCCTAGTACCGCTTAAAGCGACAATCATGAAGGCCCAGGCCCACCTGCGGTAATTACGAGTACCGCCGACCCAGTAGAGGCAGAGAACATCCCACTCTGTCTCGCTCGACCTAGGGCCCCGGGGTCGGACAATCCCGACCCCTCGATGGTAGGACTCCGCCTCGCCCGATCGCGGTCCTAGGGTCGGGAGCGCCCGACCCCTCGCCGCAAGGTTCCACCTCGCCCGACCGCGGTCCCAGGGTCGGGAGCGCCTGACCCCTCGCCGCAAGGTTCCGCCTCGCGTGACCCAGGGAACCGGTTTCGGGAGCGCCTGACCCCCACCACAGAAACTCCGCCCCGCCCGACCCTGGGCGCGGGGGTCGGACTCACTCGGGTCCACAAGATGGATATTCGCCTCGGGCACGGACTGGAGGATCAAGATAATGATCTCGTGGGTCCCCCTATCGACCTCGCCATAAATGCGCCGTAGCCCTGTCAAGCCAAAAGGTAGCGGCGTCCCCAACATAACCGGTCACGAATACCGGTGCGCGGCCGTGCGGCGCGGGCTGCAGTGGCCGCGGCTCCTTTTGATTCACCACGGGTTACTCATGAGCTGCGCCGAATGGCACAGGAGGGTGCGTCACTTGCTCTCGCGCCCCGTGCTCCCAACGGCAGTTTCAGGGATGCGACGTCCGGGTCTTACGGTAATCAGCGGGGCAACAGAATCGGACCTCCTCCCCGGTGCGCGCGGATGCCGAGGCTGAGGATCATCATCACGCTCGACGGCAATGGCGACCAGGGAGATCATCGACAAGATATGGAAGGAATCCCCCTCCCTCGCCGGATGTGCTGATAGGGACCGGAGGTCGGAGCAAGAGCGGCGGCCTTGGGACCCTCCCTTTGTATTATTTTCCTACTTAGCTTATCCTTTCTTCCTCTCCTCCTGACGCCTGTCTCAACTGTAACCCCGAGCTCCTTCTTGCGCTATAAAAGGAGGACCGGGGGTCCTGAGACAGGGAGACTTTTTCCTCAAGCCAACAGCACACTCTTACACTCCCTTAGAGCACAAGCACCCTCAAGAGACCTGGGATCAGTTCCCTCTCTCGCCCATCTGTAACCCCTACTACAGAACCCCGCGTGGGCAACACGAGCTGCCTCGATACTGGACGTAGGGCCTCCTTTGCCCGAACCAGTCTAACCCCGTGTCTCCCACGCCACCATCCGAAGCCTTACGCACATAAAAGAAATTTACTAGTCTAGAGTCTTGATCCGTGAATCTTGACAACGACACTTCTTGTGGAAGAGAGTTCCCGTCGAGGTGCTTATTCTCCTGGTTATCGATGATGTAGCATTGGAAGGACCCAGTGCCGTCAGTAATGCAAAGTCAGGAGTCGAAGACGAAGGTTGCGCCCGCTTTGAAAGCGAATGTCAGCTTGAAGACGAAGGTTGCGCCCGCTTTGAAAGCGAAAGCCAGCTTGAAGATGAGGTCCTTCAAGCTCGCCCGATGATATCGACGATCTGCCCCACGGTGGGCGTTAATGTCGGTGTTTTATACCAGCCGTCTACCAAGGGGTACCTGAGGTAGCAGAATGTGTAGCGGGGGATCGCCGGACTTGGAACTTGAAGGTAAAAGCGAGGACACGAGACACAGATTTAGATAGGTTCGGGCTGCTAGAGTAGCGTAATACTGTGGCGGATCCACTTCGGATTAGCTTGATTAAACATGGTTAAGTCGCCTAACATGCGACACCGATGCCTTAGCCAAGTTAACACGAAGGTGAGCGGTTCCAGAGAGTACAATAATTCCACCGAGTTAACAACTTAACCATTTAGTTTGGTTATGAAATAACATCAGAGTTTTACAGGGTTTCAAAGAAACAATAGAAGGTAAAACAGCAAGCGGAAGCTAAACGCAGGGGTCGGACGTCCTTGGTGAGGCCAGCTAAGACGTCAGTGATCCCTCTCCTCGCCGTCCGAGGAGGGATCCCACTCGACCGTCTAACCCGGAGGGAGCTGGGGTGGCCAAGTGCCTACGGAAGAAGGCTCGGGAACAGCAACTTCACCTGAAAAAGGAAAGCCACAACAAGGCTGAGCTACTAAGCTCAACAAGACTTAACCGACAGGAGTAAAACTACTCCACCATTCTAGACATGCAGGGTGTTCTGGCTGGGGTTTTGTTTGCCAAAAGCACTAAGTAAACCCTATTTTCAAGTTTTCGCTTCCGTTCTAGGTTCATTAACCGATCTAGGTTTTGCAACCTATTCTAAGCAATCACAGAACCAAAACAAGGTATATATATATATCAACAAATCCATGTCATCATCAGATTCCTCATTTACTCAGGGTGACATAGCGATCAAGCAGTCTCAAACTGTGAGAGGCAGACGAATCGATTCGAGTTCTTTAACCATGCATGGTGAACCTAGCCTCACGACATCCGCGCACCCGGAGGTCGCTTCCTGTGTCGGCCTTCCCCATCAATCCCCTAACCCGTGTCGGGCCCATTTCCTTTGGTGCAAGGTTCCACAGACCCGGCCTCTGCCGTTCTGTGACCACGCATGCCACCACGTGCTACGTCCAGCAGGGGAACTCCGTTCCAAGAACAATGGGGCGACCGCTCACGTTTAGGTTCAATCCGGTACTAGGCTTCCTCATCCCATACTAAGTATGAGGCTAGTACTTTCAAACACTTGATCACGAACACCACCACTGTCGGGCCTTAGCAAGTTTGCATAGACAGACGGGGCAACCATCCGACCACCAAAGAGTTACCCAAACCCTGCCCCGTCCATCGTCCTTATAGTTGTAACAGAAAGGTAGACATCCAACTCCTACAACTCGCTAGTATTCAGATCATGGGGGTAACTAAGTCATGCATCTAGGGTTTCAAGCAACTCCTATACGTAAATGCACAAGCATGTTACAGAAGGCATGCGCAAGTCTGGTAAAACAACACAGGGTTTTCATGCAACCGGGGCTTGCCTTCGAGCAAAGAGGAAGAGAACTGCTCGATTTCGGGGGCGACTTCGGCTTCTGGGGGCAGGAGCTCAGCTACACCGTCGTCTTCTGGCACTAGGTGCAACTCGTAGAAGCCGTCGGCGAGGCGCAGCTCTACACGAATGCAATGCAAGAGTTAGCATAGACGGTTATTTCAACAGCAACACTTGCAAGCCTGAGGCCAAAAACTCGCGACAAAGAGCAGGAGGGTGTGGAGGTTCAAGGGAGCTGGTGGAGATCAAGAGGTAAGGGTTGGAAAGGAACTTATGATCTGATCCTTCAACTAGAGGATTCGGTATGCTAGGGATCCTCAGACTCACGCTGAAGGGTTCCCAAGTTTTACACATACACCCTCGGGTTGAAGAAAAAGATCACAGCCGAGCCCTCGGGCGAGGCGGTTAGGGGTCGGCGGAACAGATAGGGTCGGGCGAGACGGAACCGGTGTCGAGCGGATAAGAGGGGTCGGGCGGATAAGAGGGGTCGAGCGTAGTGGACAGGGGTCGGCAGCTTACCTTCTTCCTACAAGAGAAGCTTGGGGTCGGGAAGAAACAGACTTGGGCGGAGGGACTAAGGCTCTGAACAACGGCTAAGACCGGCAGTGCTACGGCGGCTGCGGTGCTTCTTGTGGATCACAAGTGAGCTTTTACGCAGCGCGGAGGAGCAAGCGGCTTGGTGGCTTGGGGAAAAACGGAGGTGAGCGGAGATGAGAGTTCCTCCAGAACTTAGGGTGTGGCGCTGGGAGCTTGAGCAGAGAGCAAGAGAATGGCTGAAGGCAACAATGGCGGAGGGAACTCCGGCAGGCTTGCGCGTTCCCTTTTATAGCTGCTGGGACAGGAAGGGAAGCGGCCCGGGAGAGAGAAGGGGAGCGGCGCGAAGGCCGAGGAGGAGCAATGGAGTGCTCTGCCGGGGCGGCGATTGAGCGACGAGGGCGGTGGTGCAGGACTTCGGGGATGACGCCAGCGGTCATTGGGCTCTGGCGTCAGGGCGGCGCAGGAGCGGTATGCCGGTGGTTGAGATTTGGCGGAGGCGGGCGTCGTCGTGCGGAAGATTTGATGGACACGACCGGTTTAACGGCGCTAGAATCGAGGGTGCACAGGTGAGAAGACAGGCAGCCGCGGGCGCGCGGGCGAGCGGGCGAGCGCGGAGCAACAGATTGTCGGGCGGCGTCTGACAGGGCGGGGAAAAGGAGCTGTCGCTGACGTGGTCGGGGTTGGCGAAGGGGGAATCGTCGTGTAGTGAAGACCAGGTGGCGCGACTGTGTTCGAAGTGACGGAAAAGACGGGCGACATCGGGCTCTGCGGCCAGGATCTGGCGGTGTGATGATGGGTGCGGGAGGCGAGGCGCGGCAGAAAGGTTGCAGAGGGGGCTTCCGCTGCCATTGGGGAAGGGGGCGCGAGAATCCATTCGGTCGCGAGCCAGAGACAAGGCTGAGCGGCGGGCGTCGGAGAAGATGAGCCACGCGGTGGGGAGACTCTGAAGCGGGCATGCAACTCAAGTGCGCCTGTCGCGGAAGATCTGGGGAAAAAGATCTCGCAGGTCCACCGGTCGGATAGAACGGACGTTTGGGAAAGGCTTAGAAGGATCCGACGGTGAGCTGGGTTTGGCGGGGTCGGAATCGAAGCGAAGCGGGGAGGGGTCGGGTCTCAGGGGTCGGGACCGGGCGGGAGGTTGGACTGAACACTCAGGCGCGGTAACACAAGACAGATGATCAGGGGCTAGGATAAGATTAACTAGGAAGATTAGGGGCCAGTCGTCACAAATACCCTACATCCTGTTTAGGGATGTTTGTATATTGCGCCCTGCGCTTGGATGTTGAGGTGTGACCTGCCGAGTTAGGTACCCCTACCCTCCTTTATATACTCCAGGGGGCAGAGTACTAGTCGGATTACAAGGAGTCCTAGTAGAATTACACGGGATGAGTCCTAATAGGATTATAGGGGAATCCTAGTAGGAGTCTGACTTCTTCCTTCCTTACGGGTACTGGGGATGTATCCCCAACAGGCCCACATCCATAACTGCAATAGGTACACACACCAACTGACACGGAGCCCAAGGTCCAATGGCACGCCTCGCACAGCTGCCGGTATAGGTAACACAGCACAGCTGACCCCTAACTGTACGGACCCGCCTATCGGATATGATGCCAACCTCCCTGCCAGGCCCAACCACATGTATCCGGACTAGTCTTAAGAACCATCCCCAACTGTCATTGTTCTCCCTCTCAACCAATGCAAATGCCAAAGGAACCAACATGCTGTTCGCGTCACAAGATATGGCTATAAGAAGTGTGCCCCTGTATTTGCCAATAAAAAATGTACCATCAATAGAGAAAACAGGACGACAGTGCCTAAAGGCTTCCACACACTGAGGGAAGCATCAGAATGCACACCCGAATATCTACCTCCCATCCTTCCAAGCATTTGGTTTTAGGATGTACTCATAATGCATGTCTGGATTCACCACTTTTATTGCATTAAAAAGCACTGGCAGCTGCTCCTACCCAGACTCCCAATCCCCATATATCGTCTTCCACGCTCGCTGCTTAGCCCTCCAAGCTTTACCATAAGTTATCACATAACCTCCATAAATCTCCTCAACGGTTCTGATAATGTTCTAACTTTCATATTGGGTTGTTCCTTCAATATTCCCATCAACCTCTTGGCAATTAGGGTAGATGTTAACTGCGGATGTCTCACTGTAAGCTCATGGTCAGCACAATTGTGTGAACCGACAGCTTTTGTGATCTTCCACTTCCCGGTGATATTTTGCTTCCTTGCACAAACCCTCCATGGGCACCGTTGTCACACACAACTGTGTAATGGCGCTCCGCATATGAATGCAACACTTTGTAAGGTCTCTTCCGTATCACCGCAAACTCGTGCAACCACCTCTTCAATGCAGGAAGGTCCTTAAATACCCTTCCCTCCTCAATAACTATACTAGGACTAGCTTCAGGAGCTTCTAGGAGCTCATCATCACGTCTTTCTGCAAACGTCTGATCGGAAAGAGTAAGATCGCTAAACTTGTGAACTATCGGATCACGACGTCCAGGGAAGATATGCCTGAACATCTCAATATCACTCTCTGTCATCTCTCCAGCAGCGCGATCATCATCCGAATCAAGTTTCACTCTCATCTCGTATGCATCTTCATCATTCATAATTTCAACACTATTGGAGCCACGCAATCCATCTCCACATTGCACTTGCGCAGCAACTAGAGGCACATCCACATTTTCTAGAATATCTCCTGCGACATTAAGTACAAATATGAGTAAAGAATAAATTGATGGAATGAATGGGGTTAGCTCCCAACAATAGAAACTGATAAGACACTTACTCGGATCATTCTGAGTGAAAAGGAACTCATTAGGAGAGTCCGCCACATCATCAACAATCCGACAAACATGTCCAACTACTTCATTGGGGGCAGATTCAGCATCGGGAATTGTAGGTGCAACCTCCACGTCCATAACAGGTTATGGGACGGGAGGATCGAAGTGTGCCCGTTGACCCATTGGTCGGGAAAACCGACGAGTATTTGGATCAACTCCCACCCGACGAACAACCACTTCAACACTTAGGGAATGACCATTCATAACCGTTCTCACATATTTTTCCCACTAGCCTGTACACCGAATTGGGACCATCTTCCTTTGAATGTTGAGAGGGGAACCTAGGTGAAGTATGCCCTCGACTGTGATTTTATCATCTCCATGACAATGTAGCTCCTCCCGAGCCCTTGCAAGCAACTCACTAAACGAGAGTTTCTCATCAAATATCACGACCTCGCACTGCATGGCAACAAACTTAACACATCCATAGTCATCCCTTTCCACGGTGCCTCCATGATATATGCTCACTACGTTCTCCATCTAGTACATCAATATAACGACGCACAATTCATTTAGTCCATAATAAATGAAGCATTCTAAGTACGAGGTCTCTAGTATGAAATAAGATAGTATCAATTTACTACTAACTACTAAATACAACTAACTAACTATGTCATGCAACTAACTAACTATATCACATAATATGTACATATGTACTTAACTATACAACTACTTAACTAAATATCGTAATAACTAGTTTACGTAAATAAAATTGGACATCCAACTAATTAAATAGTATCATGAGTATTCTCTATTCCTTCTATCATTGCAATTCATAAAAAAACTACCAAATTATATTAGTTTTCATATCTAACAATTCTATCTATCTATCAATTTATCTATCTAACTATTTTATCTAACAATTCTACCTACCTATCTAAATTCTAACTAACTATTCTAATTTATCTAACAATTCTACCTACCTATCTAAATTCTACCTTCTTTATCTATCTAGTTAACTATAACTTTTCTTAGAGTTTTACCTCACCGGTGCACACCGGCGGCAAGGGGTGGGGGCAGGCGCCGGGCGGGGGTCGGGCGACCTCCGACCGTGGAGGACGCGGGCGCCGGGCCGTGGGCCACCGGTCGAACCGGGGGCGGCCAGCCTCCGGACAAGGCGGCTCCGGGCGCCGGGCGGGGCCGGGCGGCCTTCGGGCGGGCTCGGGCGTGGGGCGGCTCCGGGCGGCCGGGCGGGGGCGAGCGGGGGCGAGCGGCCTCTGGGCGGCGACGGCGGCGGCAGGCTCCGAGGGCGGCGGCGCGGGTTTGAAACAAGATTGGGAAATGAAACAGACGCGCAAAAGGAAGGAGGGGCGGTGCTGTGGTACAAGGCTTGGCGCCAGCCCACCGATCTTGGCGCCAAGCTACCACCCACCCGCTCGCTCGCCACGTCATCCATGCCACGCCATGTAATCCATGCCATGCCACGTGGTCACACCATTGTGGGAACGTTGTAGCCCGGCGCCAAGTTAAGTCTCCATTTTTGGAATTGGTCCCGCTAGGGGTCTATTTGTGAAAAAATTTCACGAAAAGGCTCAAAATAAAAAATAAAAAAAAAGTCGGCCAGCGCATGCAGTGACTAGTGACTAGTGCCGGCCGTTGCATCATTGTTCTCTGATTCTCTCTGACGCTGCCGATCGAGCCTGCCGATCGCGCGCGTGCCGTGCCGTGGACTCGTGTCGTGAGGTCCTGGAACAGGAGCTAGCGGGGGGCGCGCGTACGTGTCTCCACCAGCCAACCTTTTGCTCCTGTACCAATGACGTGCTACGCCGCTTCCTTGTTCCTTGGCCGGAGGTTCAAGCAGCTGCGTGCACGACGACACCGCTGTGGAGACTGGAGTTCAAGCACCAAGCGGCAGCAGCCCAGCAGCCCGCAAAGCTCCCAGTCCAGATGCCTCAACTGGAGCCGATAATTCACGTGTAGCGCAGCGTGCCGGCAGCCCGGGCCCCGGGGCGGCTCGGCTCGGCTCATGACTAGCCCGCACGGTGACCGATTCACCGATCGATTCCGTAGGGCGCCACGGCACGGCAGTCCCCCCGCGCCCAAGCGATCGGGCTGGCATTCTGCGCGGAATCCTTTGCGAGCGTGTCGTGCTGACACTGGAGAAGAGAATCCTTCGCCTATCCGGGTCCTCCGGGGGGAATCCGCAGCTGTCGTTTTCAGTAGAAGCGAGAGGAATTCAGACGCACCGGTTCTTCCAAGAGTGGAAGAAACCGCTGTTTCTGACCATACTCGTCGTGCCAGGATTCCGCTTGATGTGTTCCCGTGCGCACATTACGCGGCTGGATCATCGACTGAAAAGACGATTACAAGTGTACAAGCAACTTAGCTTCTCCCGTATGGAACAACACCTGAGGCCATCCATACACAGGGATGGGTACCAGAAACCATGCACCACCGTCGGTTCGCTTGCAATTGCAAGTATGCACACTCGGGGCCTTGGCAGTTCTTGCACTCCTGAGATGCCAGTTGCCCAGATCCATCAGGAGTCAGTCTCAGGTCGTTCCATCAGCTCACCGGGACACCGGCGGGCTCAACACCTCACCATATTCTAGGTCCCGGACCGGCTCCGCAACGGCAAAGCGGATCTGCCAAGTACAGAACACAACACCAAAAAACAGGTTAATTCATTAAAAAAACTTACAGGACGACCGTACAAGGGGTCTTCCAAAGTTCTTGCCGTGCGTGCTCTTGGGATTCAGTTTGCCCCGGGCCACTGAAATGGGAAAACAAATTGAGAAACCCTTTCAGAGGGGATCAATTTTTACTGAATTCTATTGGTTGCGTTAGAGTGTAACTGATTTATGATCTGGCATCTAAATTAGGATGGAAGCAGGCTTTAAGGGTCGTGCACACCGCTCGTCATGTAATGCATCACCGAAATGTCTAGGAGGGCAGGGAAGAAATGGAATTGCTATCCTAACTTTTAAGTATAATTATCCAGACGCTGAAAATATAAATTCCATATCAACTAATTTAGGGAAAATATTAAGTTCTAAAACAATCAGAACTTACCTTGGCAGACCACAATGTACAGCAGCACAGATTCCATGGAAATGGACATGTTAGGTAGATAAATCTCCAGTATCGGCACTACATGATCAAAGCCATCACTGAGGGCAAAAAGCAAGTCAGTTGTAGAAATATAACAATGGATGTAAAGTTTATGCGAATAAAGTACCTGAGTACTGTACTCCTTGATCACATAATTGAACAAGAACAGCAATTTCTGCAATTCTTCATATAATTACAAGTGGATTCCTTCTTTGTCAGACTTTATCTCTATGTTGTGAGTACTCAAAAAATATGCGAATAAAGTACCTGAGCACTAACCCTTTCTTTGCCAATCATGGAAATGGAACGTTTTACCCTAAGTTGTGAGTACTAAAAAATGTGATAACATGCATAACTGATCTCCAAGAGCATTTAACCTGTCGGCTTCTACATCAATATATAGACCGGCATTTTCGGCCATCTTCTGCTGTTTTACTGATTATCTGGAGTTAAGTAATTTTTACCGGCATTTCCTTTTACTGATTTAACCTGCCAGCTTCTCAATCAATATTCAGTGTCCTAGTCATCTTCTACCGTTTCGTTCTCGTTGGAGGTAGTAATGAACGGTGTAGGAGGAAGAGAAAGGAAATGAAGGAATATTACTGAGAGTATAAAGATGTCGTATGTGTTTGCCAAGTATGCTTACCTTGGTATAGTTTCAGAGGTTAAGGGAAGGTCATCTATATGATCTGAAACACTAGCACCTTATCCTTGGGAAAACAAAAACAACATAGATTGACGGAGTATCAAATGAAAGAAGGAAACTATTTACGCACAGTAATAGTTGCATCACTTATCTTCATGGAAATCATGTACTTATTGACAGGAACTAATTGAACAAAATGAAAACTCAAGAAACACAATATGCAAGCTTAGGATTGAGAACGTCAGTCATAATTGGGGAGCATGAATACTAATCAAAGTAGTAAAATCCAATCTAGTCATGACCGGTGCTCGACCCCTTAATAATGGAGTGATGTCCTTTTTTAAGGTAGTGAAATCAAAGTATTTTGCAGAATGGTCAGTTGCGAAACCAAAACAGGGGAAGTTCCAGGACCAGGAACACAGGAATTCAACCAGACGTGTGCAGTGAGGACCAGCAAATAAAGCCAATAGAACTGGAGACACTAAACACTCCGCTATAGCATATGGAGTAAAGATCTCCAATTGTAGTAGCCACATAGTTCATGACGTTCATACGATTTTTCTTCCCCAGAACTCTACATGACCAAACCTATCCAAAATCTGGTTCTGACCCTCCCAGACTAACAGTCTCAACAACTAAATCTTGAGTTGAACATAATCACCTACAGAGATCTGGAGTCATCAATCCTTCCTCCAAAAATGTCATACCCAGGTCTGTGACAAACAATCTGTCAATCAATAAACCTTAGCTAACTCAGTTCCACCAGCCAACTCTTCGGTTTGGCTGGTGGAGTCAGTTTGATTAGTAGCTTCCACCTCTATGTCTTCTTTATACCGGAACTGACTTTCGAGGACATCATCTACATTGTTGGGTGGGCACCGGTCAGCATGATTCCTAGCTTTCGTTTGGCAGAAGCACTCTGGCCATGAGTTTGTGTAGAAAGACTCTAGATGGATGCGCTTGTGGGGGGTGCCAAAATGGGTGTTGAACATGACCTGCCTGACTCTCCTCAAATCCAGATGCATGCCCTTCCTCCCTGTCCATGAATATCGGAGCAAGGGCCTTCCTGTTTGGTGTGATTGTGGTTCGGAAACCATAGTATAGGCGATGACCCATGAGATTGTTTGCGAAGTTGCTCGGGCCGTCATATGTGGGTATAAAAATGTCCGACAGGAGACAGACCATGTAATCAACTGCTGATCCTGCTAGCCCTCGGGTATTTTCTTCCAGCTTTCCACTTCCGACCATACTATGGTTTTCTAGACGTGGAAACATAGCCTTGAAATGGCTTCATGAAGCTTTTCCCACCAAAGAGCTTGCCAGAAGCAAGGTAAATCCGTGTTGTGTTATCATATCCTATAGCACACAGAATAAGACCTACCTGCAAAACAATATAAATAGAACATTTTTCCGTTATTTAGGGAAATGTTTATTCAACGGAAAAGTCAGTTATGATGGCTATGATATTTATTTTTCATATACTGTCATCCCACATTTTTGTGCTTTAAAGAAATATTACTAGAAGGAACAAGGTCTATTGTGGACCTCAAACTAACCATTGCCATGTGTGGGTCAAAAATGTACGGCTTAGTCTGAGGGCCAAAGTTCTCTGGTGCTCTGGTTATGTGGTTCGAGGACGAAAAAGGTAGGCATGCATGAACTCCCGTATTTAATATTTTTATATAAGCTTCAGCTTTGCTCCTTATAATCACTTTTCACCAATCAAAATGGTTCATTTAATTGGTGCATCTAGTGTCAAGACACCCTAAAAGTTGGAAGTTTGGAAGCTCCACTAGAAAAAGCATGCTTAGAAGCTTAACACACCCATACTTAGACTGTGATATATATCCATGCCAAGTTCAAACTCAATCTGGATGATGTATACAAAAATCACAAATTCAGCTGAATTTTTCATTTTGTATACATCAATCCAGATTGAGTTTGAACTTGAAATTTGGGATACATATATGTCATAACATGAAGTATGGTTGTGCTATTTTTTAAAAAAATATTCCAACCATACCACCACCTCAAGTGCACTTTTCATTTATAATGTCAATCAAATCTAGGACCAGACCCCACATGTCATTGACTAGCTTGATGGTATAAATAAAAAGTGCATCTAATTTGGTGTATGGATTCAAATCACCTTTTGTTGAAGCTTCTAGGTATGTTTTTTATGGAATTTTCAATTTTCCAACTTTTAGGGTGTGTTCACCCTAGATGCACCCTCATTTAATGCCAAAAACATGGAATGGTATACAACGTTCAAGCAATCATGGAAACTAGAACAGCATACATACAAATCATGAATAGCAAAAACAATATGATGTAGATCAGAGATTGTGTGGGTCTTGCTTTTAGTGGAATGATAAATTCTCCATGATACGTAAAGACAAGGTACAAACAATAGCAAGTACACAGCAAGATCAAGTATTCATGTTACCTATATTTAGTAACAAACTGTTGGTCACTTAAATTGAAAATGTAATATAAATTCAAAAACGTACCTATGGAGCTAAGCTGAAAACAAAATGCACTGCACCTGACTAGGTACTGAGCCTAAATTTGTACCCCCATCCAGAGTAATTAACTTTTAGTGTCGGCACACAATTAGATTATATATTAGTACTCGACAAACATCAGGAACAATGTCTATAAGAAGAATCAGTACCTCTTCTGGAGTTAAAGGGCACTTTCCAATGAGCCTTCTTTCCCTGTAGACAATTGTCTTTTCTGGAAAATGTTCTTTCCGATACTTCAACAGGATTTCCTGTTCTTTTTTTTATAGTTCTTTTTTTTATAGAATACGCAGGAGAGCTGCGCATCATTCAATTAAGAGGAATTAATATAGAGTTGGTACAACGCGGGCCGTTAACCGGGCACTCGCACACGGTAAAGGAAATAGACAGAGATTACATATGTTATGGGGGGCGTCTAGGGGCCGAACTTATGACAGAAGAGCCGTAACGCTAGCTAGAGGTTAGGGGGCTGCCAACCAAAGGCTTCCATGTTTCGGGCACCACTCTGAATCCAAAGCGATGCTTCTTCGGCAATGAGCAGCAGGAGTTGTTGCGGTGTTCTAGCAACGGAAGTGGCAAAGGCTCGGCCGTTCCTTTCTTTCCATAACCACCAGCAGACCAGCATGACAGTAGAATCGAGGCCTTTAGCTTTGACACTGGTCATGTTGGACCGAATAGAGAGCCACCAATCAATCAAGTTGGAATCCGCGGTGAGGTTCGGTAGCTGATTGTTAGTTCTTTGTCCAACCTGAAGCCACACCTGACGGGCATAGGCACAGTGACTGAAGAGGTGATCCACCGTTTCAGCAGCTTGGCCACAGAGATTGCAGTCATCAGTGACCTGCAACCCATGCCGCTTGCGCCTTGCGGCGGTCCAGATCCTACCCTTGGCCGCAAGGCAAAGAAAGAACTTGACTTTCAAAGGTGCCCAAGCGCGCCACACGGTCCTGAAGATCGGCGAAACAGTGGAGCCGTGGAAGAACATGTGGTATGCCGATCGGGCGGAGTATGACCCACAGGTTTCCCAACGCCAGGAGATGACATCCTCGATGCCGCTGTGCAAATGGACAGCGGCAACCACATGCCAAAGTTGGACGTACTGCGTGAGGCCACTGACTGTAGCTCGTCCGACAATATCGCGGATCCACACCTTGTTTGTCAGGGCAGCCGCTACGGTTCTGGTTCTCTTTATTTTGGGCTTAACCATGGCACAAAGGTCTAGAGCAAGGAAGCACGGTGAGGAGTCCCCCAGCCAATTGTCCTCCTAGAAAAGAGCAGTGTTACCATCCCCTAGTTGAACCAGGATCGATTCTTGGAAGACACTGCGGAGGTTCTTGTCCCTGTCGAAATCAGTGCCTAATTGGATCCACGGGCGCTGCGTATCCGTTCTTCTGAGCCACATCCAGCGAAGCCGAAGAGTTTGAGAGGAGAGCTTGAGGTCCGGAATCCCCAGGCCCCCAAACCTACAAGGCCTGCATGCAGTTGGCCAGGAGATGGCACAGAGTCCCCCCCCAGCTTTGGTCTTCCCTGCCCAGAGGAAACCTTTGCGATTCTTGTCGATCTCGCGCAGCACCCAGTCCGGGACGTCCAGCGCAAGGAGTGTATGTGTGCAAACCGAGGACATCACCGATTTGACGACCGTTAGCCTCCCAGCTTTGTTCATGAGTTGTGCCTTCCAACCGGGGATCTTGCTAGCAACTTTATCGATGAGGGGTTGGAAATGGGATTTCCTCAAGCGCCCCACCGATAGAGGTAATCCAAGGTACTGGATGGGGAATGTAGCAATCTGTGCAGGAAGAATGTCCCTAATTCTGGAAATCTGCTCGTCAGTACAGTGGATCGGCGCCAGCTGACTTTTGTGGAAGTTTGTCCGGAGGCCAGATGCTTGGCCAAAGAAGTCGAGCACAGACTTGATCGTGATGACGTCCTGGACGCGCGGCGTCGCAAAGATGACGACGTCGTCAGCATATAGTGAGCATTGGTGGTGTATCCCACAGTTAGCTGGGGAGGAGAGCACCCCCTGCTGGGCAGCCGCAGCCAGAAGGCGGTGAAGGACTTCCATGACAAGGATGAACAACATCGGGGAAAGGGGGTCTCCTTGCCGTAATCCCCTAGCATTCCGGATGGATCTTCCAGGGGTTCCATTTCCTGTTCTTTTGGGGTCAATATGTCGATGCACCTGCAATTTTCATTTTGGAAGTAAGGTATGTTCATGTCTAGCAACACAAAAACGAAACTACATGGCAAGGCATGCAAGTAATAACCACTACATATAACAGATTTTCATGTATAGGTTATCAACAATAGTCAAAATTAATGAATTGAATAAGAGAATAATTTTCTAAACTAGTACCAAGGACTGAAAATGGCCATTATGACTTTATCTTAATAATTTGATATCTATGAATGAATAATGTTATGAGTTCCACGTAACTACGTAAGGGCCATGTTTGACCCTCGTCAAGACTTTCCTAAGCCTACAACAACAACTAGCCCCAAACGAGTTGGGGGTAGGCACTTTCTTAAGCCTGCTACATAAAAAAGAAAACAGGGATAGGCTTCTCCACCAATGGATACACTTCAGCATTAAGCAATCACACACTGTGGTTTGATCAAAGTCCTACCCAGCATATGCAAGCATATCCAGCTCAAACCGAAGATGTATTGACATGAAATGGCCTTCTGAACGAAGTTACTTCACTATATCACTGCTTGTTTTCATGATATTTGGCGTAAATCGTAGTGCGTGATAATTCACCCTGCATCTCAACCTCTGGAGTTCTGGATCATCAATTTCTTCTGCCAAATGGTGTGAAAATGGAGTTAAATATATCGCACCATACTTCCTTATCTTCTTCAGAGCAGTTGTTCTGTACCAAGTAACCGGTGCATCTCTAGGTGGATCAATCTGTAAGGACAAAAAGTGTTCCATAAGTATAGAATATCTAGAAAATGTTGAATTTTCAAAGATAGAAAAAGTGACTTTAGTATAGCTAAATTTAGCGTACCACTGTGCTCTAAATATATTCACCTTATATGCTTTGAGCTTCTTGGCCTTTCCCTGTGCCGTGATTTTTGGAACGCTCATAACAATTCGAACATCATGTTTCAATGTCTTGATGAAGTGGGGAACGTCATATAAATCTACAAAACCACTGGTCCCATACATAAATGGAAAAGAACTATAAGTAAACACCAACCGAGAACAATCTTGTGGATCATTCAACGTAAACAAGTTGAACAGGAAGGTGCAAAGCAAGAGAAGAAGTGAACTCAATGTAAATGTAGAAAATGGGATCTCATTATAATTACCAAATAAATTATCTTGCAAGGAGTGCAGCATACTAACATGCAATGGCCACCTTATTATTTGAAAATCATAGTCAGGTGTTTTAAATCTTAGTTTTTTGTTTGTCCAACTAATTTTTCACCATAACTTCTTAACATCTTCATGATGGCATTACCCAAAAACGAAAATATGGATTTCAAAGTATGTCAATAATATCTGCATTGTTACAATCTTTAACAAAAAGAAGTTTCAGTTTTTATAACTTAGCTCAGAATTCATTATCTAGTATACTATGCACAAACTTTCAGGCAGGATGCTGAAAAGGTGACAAACTGTAATGTCCTACATAAGGGTCCGTAGACTATAATTTAACTGGAAAAGTTTCCTCCTAGAGCCCTATTACGATGGACTTGGATTATGTCAATATCTAATGGTAATACCATGTACACTAGGCATAAAAAGCATTATGAAACTATATAAATCAATTAATGCAAACCGCAGAATATTTGATAAGAGAAGTTCTGCAGTGAACTTTGGGGGGACACTTCTTTTACTTTGTAGGAAGAAAAAATACTGCTCGGACAGAAGGAATCATGAAGAACACAGGGTTTGGTAACATTGCATGCAATGATGTTCCTGTATGATAGACATTTCAGACTTATGTACCTCTCATCATGCCAGAATGAATTTGTGTCTAACTCTAGCAGCACTAGTGTAGCATTCATGATTCGTGCTACAACAACAGCATTACATATCTACAAAATCAAGGCAGCAGTAATCTTAAATCTCTCAGCTATGTTGCCATGAGTACATAAAATTTGCATGATAATACTTTAGAGGCAAAGTTTTTTATATTAATCTTACTGCACTGTGTTGTTGGGTCAAACCGCCATTGCACTGGACGCGCAAGTACCCATTGCTCTCAGATTCAGTTGGTGGGGCTGCAAGTAGAGAGATCGCATTTCAGAATTTCATTTTGCCATCACCTGGAATGGCATAAGGTCAGACCAGTAACTTTTGGGAGGATACAGAGAAAAACTTATGAGGCCAATAGGTACGTGGTGCAGAAGATGCTCTCCAACCATTTGAATCTGCAGTTCTCCACAACTCATTTGCAACAAAATGCTTGAGCAGTAGCACTGATGTCAGTATAAGATATAATTTGGTAGAAATTCAAATAGGCATTGTATATACAATTCAATTCCACGCATTTAGCATAACTCAATCAATAGGTCGAATGAACTGAAACTGAAAATATACGTGATGCACCAATATCTAAGAAAATTGGGCCATTTCTTTTTAACATTAGTCCTTATCCATTAAATATTGTCTCAACTGTCAATTTTATAAACGTCCTTATATTTATGTCGTGATCCGCTAGCATGCTTCAATGTTTACAGGTCTACTGCTATGACATTATTTGCAGAATAATTTGCTTTAAATGTTCCATCAGGGATTTGCTTCGCAAAGTGCCTTGGTTAGCACCAGCACATGCATAGCGATAGCCTCTCACCATTCACTTTAACTCTCATGGCATTGCTATCGACCTTCCCTCCAATGCCAACCAGAACAAACAGCACAACGAAATCACTATAGAAACAGGCATGGGCGAGGCGAGCACACCTGGACCCTGTACGTGCCGAGGAGGCCAACGGAGGAGGAGGACCAGAGCCAGATGGTGCCGGTCAACAGCACCGCTACGGCGACCCACAGCCGCGCTGGTCCACGGTGCCGGCGCAGTGACGTTTCGCTGCCGATGCCCCTGCGAGCGCGGTTCGCCGAAGCAATAGAATCAGCGACACAAAATAGACCACAATGACAAAAAAAAATCGCGGGAAAGGAATTGGGGGACGGATCGCTGCTGGAAGCGGGCGGCTCACCTCCGCATTGGGATCGTGAGGTTAGGATTAGGTCGCGGGCGGGGGATTTGATCGTGCCGCGTGCGAAGGGTTCGGACTTCGGACTTCGGACCTGGACGAGGGCGATTGCGGGAGCAGAGCCGGACGTGGAAAATGATTGAACTTTAGATTGAATTAAACTAATAATTAGACAGCTAATAGGTAAGATTAATGATTATAATTTCAGATTGAATTTCAGTGTGCGCTAATGATTATAATTTCAAACAATTTGACAAAGAGATTGTGATTGACAGTGGATGAGTGGAGCAACTGAACCCGACCGCGTCGCGCTCGCGCCCCCTTGGTTGGTTGCTTGCCTGCTTCTGCGCACTTCCCCACCGCCGCACTAGCTAACTCCGGTCACCCTGCACCCGACCACACGGCGCACGGCCTCAGCGTGGGGCCACGCCTCCAGCCTCTAGGCCGCCGCCGCTCCGATCCGATGCAGCGCCGTCCAGCCGATCTGGAAGTGCCTGCGCGCCGCTGGCAATCGGGCGAGTTTTCGAAGGCGCAGGTCGGCGTGCGCCTGGGCTGGGACTGGCGGACTTTCTGGGGCTGCTAATCCTGTTACTGATGGGCCTTTGCTCTGTTGCCTGTGCTGGGCCACACGCCACACGTCTAGGGCCAATCCACGGTGAAACTACATGGGCCATGGAAAATAAGTGTGCCCCTCTATATAATTTTGAAATGTAATTATGATTTTATCCCTTTTTTTAACTTTGTATTTTGATCTTTACTACTCACAAGTCCAGACAAAGCGATTGGGAGCTGTGAACGTAGAAATAAGACAAAGCCAAAGCAAAAGCTAGCACATCTATATCAACGTCTAAAAATGTGCTCGGTAGAGTGGTGGATCCATTCTCAACACAACACCAGTAGTGCAAGAACCCCCTAAACCGCCAAGCGAGAAAAGGACCCAACATCCAACAATAGTAGTGGCAGCAGAATTAGGACTGTCACCTTGTTGCAAATCAAGTCATACAAAAGAATGGGGAAAACACATGTCCTTGTTGCAAATCAAGTCATACTAAAGCACACGTGGTTTCATATCAAACTTAACCCCCTCCAAGTAGATGAATGTATATTAGGACTATGTATATACAAGAGAGAAGCACACTCCATTGTAACGGATGAGATCTTTTGTTTTAATAAAGAGGAGAGGCTTCATCTACAATTTGTGTTTGTGGTTGTCGTCATGTCGTGTGAGACGGAAGGAAGCAAAGGAATGTGAGTGTCAATGGTCTAAATATATAATAATTATAAGAATTATACAACTAATATAGAAGGGTCCATAGCTCAGTGGTAGAGCAATTGACTGCAGATCAATAGGTCTCCGGTTCGAACCCGGATGGGCCCTTAATTGATAACTTTTTTTTTAGCAAATCTGAAGGGCAACAGGATGTTTCCATAACTATGAAACGACAGCCCTATGGGCGATGGAGAAAAAAAATCATATATGATAAATTTTTGGAACTTTCACGGCTCATCTCATCATAAGAAATTTTGGTTCACGAATGGAGTATACAAAGACAATTTTATTATTCTTAGTCTAGCATATCATCAACATCCTTGCAGTCCAAATAGGGCCTCAGACAAGATAGAAATGCACCTGAGAAAAACTATATTCACAAGTAACTTAAAATGGCACAAGAGCATACAAAATTTTCTGCATGGTATCAATGTATCGCGGTCTGTCTCTCTGATATAGCATCCTCCATAAATCTAACCAGAAGGAGAACAGCACAAGATTTTCCTTAAAAAGGAAGACAAAAAGATGGTCTATGCATTGGAACTATTTCCACAATGCTCCTTTAAATGACATCATTTTGTTAACTAATCTTTCCAGCCATCTTTTGTCGATCTCCTTGGAGCGAGACCTTTGGAGGATGGGTTGGGCATAGGTTTGGATGGTGTCATCGGCGCTTCCTCATCATCCCAGTCATCTCCCCAATTGTCGTCCCACTTATCAGATTGTTTGTGTTCTTTCTTACCTCCAGTCGAAACCGGTAGATCAGCTGTGTCGAGCTTCTGGTATGCAGGGCCACCATCTTGCTTGCGCATCCTCCGAAGTTTGATGCACACTCCCACCACAGCAAGGAGAAGAAAGACAGGTACCAGCGCGTATGTTGAGGTAAACGGCATCCGTATGACTCTGCCAGTCTCCCTTGTGATTGCACTGTGAATGTTAACAGTACAGGATTCTCCTGCAACTTTGAGGATTATGGCCGTGCTGTTTGCAGCATCACTGATGGAAACCCTGACCTGTGTCTAAATTAAAAATGACAACAAAAGAGCAGAAAAAAAGGTTTAGTAGACCACTCAAATACACTTGAACCAAATCAAAGATAAGAACAACAGCATGTTACTAAAACAATAGTTTTATAATTCATAAGCTAGTACAACTAAACATGTATATTATTGACGACATATGGAAAATTAAACCAGAAAGCCCAATGGTATAGCTAAAGGGTACACTATTCTTTTATACCTCATTATGACCATTTGCTTCAACATGGACAGTATCTTCAGCTAAACTAACATAATCCGGAGCTGTGATGCTAACATCAAGTGGGTCCACGCCTTTGTTGTCCATCAGAAGTGAGAGAGCTAGTGAATCTGGTTCCAACAATATCAAATTAAGCATGGTTAGAGCTCAAAAGAAGGAACACAACCACAGAAAAATATGAAACACGCATCAGAATGCATATAGAGAATAAATATGTTTTAAAAAAATTCCTGTGGGTAAATAAAGGTGACGGGTGTCAAAAAGGAAACACGAATTTCTAAATTCTCTAGGAAACTATTAAAATCAACTATAATTGGTCAAATACTGCTTGGATGTTAAATTTTAGCTGAACATAAGTATCTGGCCTTCAAATTTGATGCCTATTTGGGAATTTAATGCCTGGATTGGAAACATTTCTCCTAGGAATAGGTTCTGGTATATGAGTTCTTGGACAGATGTAAGCTCAAAGTTAGGGGATGTAAAAATTGATGTTCACATTCAAATATTCTCAATAGCAAATTTAAAAGTAAGAAATCACAACTTTTGAATGTCAGGGTTCTGTATAATGGAATGGTATTAGTAACTGTGGTAACACAATAGCAATCAGCCCTTAAGTAAAGAATTCTTAGTTCATAGGATTAGTCACAATGACAATAAGGGAGAATACTAAATGGCTAGAAAAGAAAAATCACCTTCTCCCGGAACTTTTAAGCAGCCGATGAATTTCTTATTTTCAATAATACATCTATGTGACGGATCACACCCCATAATAAGAGGATCTTGCAAGAAATCTTTTGCTTGTGAAGATTTTGTTCCGCTGTTATCTTTGTTCTTTGGCTGCGGTATTGAGTCATCTCTTCTGATGTTGGTTCCTTCTGTTGAGTTATCCTTCTTATTGTTCCCACTGTTATCATTCTTGACTCCTCCATTCTCGTGGGCCACATGCTCTTTATTAGGATCTGGTTCATCATGGTGTTCTAAATTCTCAACACCTGACTGTGCACTAGAGCCATCACCATTTGTTTCGACTGGTAGCGTATCCGCACTATCCTGAATCCAAAAGGAAAGATGTTACCACATTGAAAACCCATACATAATTGCAGTGCCTGTTAGTCAAATGGACCTCTGATTCAGCGTGCTTGCTTATTTGAAACTGAGTTCAGCATAATAGGTGTTTCAGCATTGGACTTACAGCCCCTGAAGCTATCAGTATTCTCACTGGTTATTTGAATTTGCAGAATTGTGCCAAGAATTGGGGAACTTGTTTGGGATCAATTGAAAGCACAAGCAATGACTATTTGATCTGGACACTTAGATTTTGTGCAACAACCTTATCTCCCTAGTGTTATTTTTGTTGATTAAAACGCTAGATCAAAGTTAGTACAGCTTTTGTAAGCTAACGGGGATGCCTCGGTGCTAAATCACACTCGGCCTACATATGCGTCTAGCGGCTTCAAAACCATCCAAATCCGATTAAGCAGCAAGTCTGCTCAAAACAAGCACCTAAAGGCAACTGGAACTCCTGTGTTAAGCGCATGCCCCAGATCGCGTGAGCAGCAGCGCAGCTCGTCATCCGGACCATCAACTATGCGGAAGGGAACAGGGCAGACCGTAGAGCAGAAGAAAAATCCCGGTTCTCACCTTTGCTACGGCGACCACGGCGAAGACGGCCACCAGGAGCAGCGCACCGCCCCACCGCATCCCCGCGAACGACAGCCGCGCGCGGCGCGCGGCGCGGAAGACCGAGTCCAACCGAGCCGGCCCGCGCGCCGGCGGCCGGGGATCTGGAGGGGAGCGAGCGCGCCCGGCGAGAAGGTGGGGTTGAAACGGAGGCGACGGGCGACGAACGCGCACTAGTACAAGCCCGGCGGAGTACGAGAGGGGAAAGACCCGAGGAGTTGGAATTGGAAGGCTGGCTCCTGGCTGTTCCGCGCGTGTCGTGCGCCTCGTATGAAAAAGGAGAAAATGCCAGAGAAAACAGGCACAAGGAACGAGGGCAGCCAGAACTGGGAACGGGAAGTGTTTGGTTGGGTATTCTATCGGCGGCCGGCTCTTGGATCCAGATGTTGCGGTCGGATGATCGGATCACCATGTGGATGTCCATTGACTTTTTTTTTCTTCGCCACAGCATAGTACGCCACAGCACAGTCAACGGGGCTGTTCGCTTCAGCTTATTCAGCCAGCTTATCAGCCACCAAACAATATTTTTCTCTCACAACAAATCAGCCGTTTCAGCTTTTCAGCCGGCTTATAAGCTGAAGCGAACAGGCAAATTAGCATTTGCACCCGCTGGATGTGGCGCCTGGAAAATCCGCCACAGGCTGTGGCGCGGGCATGCGTGGCGTGACCAGTGGAAGCTAAGAACCAAGTAGCCTCTCTGTAATAGTAAGGGTGTTTGCATCGCTAAAAATAGCACATCTAAAGTTTAACCTGTGCTATGAGCTAATGTGAGCTATCAAAGGCTAATTAGAGCTACTAGGTTCTAACCACCTATTGGTCCTTATCTGCGTAATTAGATTAGCAAATAGCTCATATTTAGTCTCTCTATTTAGCAAAAAAAGAAGGCTAAAGATTAGCTCATGAGATCCAAACACCAGCTTAACGTTAATATTTACTAATCTTTTTACTATTCATTGAATTCCTCTATCAGGACTTGGACCTGCTATCCACAACCAGACCATATCACCATATGCTGCCGGCTGCAGCAAATAGCTCCTTGTTTACTTCCCTCCAAACTCCCAACTTTGACACTATGCAAAAAGAAGATTCCCCATCACATCAAACTTGCGGTATATGCATGGAGTACTAAATGTAGACGAAATCAAAAATTAATTGCACAGTTTTGTTGTACTTTGCGAGACGAATCTTTTGAGCCTAATTAGTTAATATTTGGACAATAATTCACAAATACAAACGAAACGCTACAGTATCATATTTATGGCAAAATGCCAATTTAGCACCTCCCAACTTGGGAAGTAACCAAGGGCTAGGTTTGCAGTTTCAGCGCTGCTCCACCTGGGCCGCAAGTAAGATGAGACGGCTGTTTCTACGGGCTCTGCTTGAAGGTTCGGCTGAATCGGACGGAACGAGCTCGTGTGATTCGATCCGCTAGAAGTCCAGCACCGGCCGAAGCCCAAGGATTCCCTCGGTGTTGCCAATATGCCGTCCGTGACACTACTGCACGCTGTCGCACGTGATGCCGCCGCCGGCTCCCGTGTCCCGTCGTCGTTTGTCGCCAGAGGACTAGAGGAGTAGGTGAGCAAACGGCAGGTGAGAAAGTGATCCCTGCCGGCGATCGCTCTCCACCTTTAAAAAAGGCCGGATGTGGTAGATCATACCATGCAAGCTGATATTAAAATTTTGTAAGTTATATCATGCAACTTGCTTAATTGGCTGCGGTTGGTGAATGGATATTAACATATTATGGAATGTATGACATTTTTTTAATGTTCATATTCTTTTTTTTTCTAAACCAAATTGGCAAGAGCGAGCTTTGCCCTTCCTTAATTGATGTTCATGTTTCTTAGTTGGAGGTGTCGTTATCACTCCCCATCTTAATACAAGTAACACATAACGTCTTAAAAGTTGTACAATGAGTCCATGGGCAATAAGAAATGAGCTCATGTTCCTCTTCTTCCCCCAATAAGGCAAGAAAAAAATATAGAGTTTCTAGAATTCATCAATGTTTAGTTTGCTAGTCATCTTCCCATCCAAAAAGCAAAGATGAATTCCTAGTTTCTGATCCCTGCATGCTGCTGTCCTGCTGCACACACCCAATTTGATGGCTAAAACTAGATAAATATCTCCACGTCGGACCAGTGGGCCCTACTCTGTGCCTCCATTTAAATCCTCCCACTCCTCCATTGATCTCCCCGTCGCTTCCGACACCTTCCTCCAATCCTCTCCAAGGCACACACCAATCCGGTCGCGCCGCCTGTCTCTCGCCGGCTCGCCGCCCCCCGTCCCCTCCCTCCAGGCCGGCCATGGCGTTCAACAAGATCAAGGTCGCCAACCCCGTCGTCGAGATGGACGGTAAGCAGGCCTCCCTCTCCTGTTCCCCCACAGCAGATCTGCTGGTCTCCGTCGCCTTGTGCTGCGTCCTCTCTTCCTATCGTTCTGAGCTGGCTTTAGTCGGAGCGTCGCCGGAGATATCGTAGATCTACTAGATGTGGGTCCTTGCTCGTTGGATCAGATGTGCGGAGCTCGCTTAGTGTCCGGGATTTGGTTCATGCCGCGAACTAATTCAACTAGTCTGCTTTCGCGGACATGGCGCTCACGTTTGTCGCTGAATTTGGTGTGCAGGCGATGAGATGACCAGGATCTTCTGGAAATCTATCAAGGACAAGGTAATCGGAACATATTTGGCTTTGTATTCGTTGCCCTTTGATTAGCTTTGCGCGCTGTTTGTCCTTGAGAAGACCTTTTTTCTCTCACACTTGTGGAAATTAATTTTGTGCAGCTGATCTTCCCGTTCTTGGACTTGGACATAAAATACTTCGACCTTGGACTTCCACACCGTGATGCTACTGATGACAAAGTCACAGTAGAGGCTGCGGAGGCCACACTCAAGTAAGAAATAAGAATTCCGTGACACTATCACTTGATTAATAAAGGGGGAGAAATGGAAACCAAAGAAAAGACCTTTGTGTTACTCAATATTATTATAATCATGCAGCAATTATTCTCGGCATTACGAACTAGTTAGCTTTATACGGTGGAATATACATATTCGATTTGTCCTTTTAAAACATTTTTCATCAGTCATTTAAGCACTGAGGAACTTCCTTGAAAAGAAAGCGACTTGTTTAAGCGTTTTACTGCTACTCAGTCATGCTTGTCGGCTGTTGCTTCAGTCCTTTGCTGCTGCGTTTATTGATAATTTTACTGCATTACACACCTATTTCTTCTATTGCTTATGCTCCATTTCTGTGTAGGTACAATGTGGCTATCAAGTGTGCCACCATCACACCGGGTACATTTGGGTTATATGCTGACATGTGCTGACAATGGTTCAAAGACATTCCTGATTTACTGACATTGCATCAAAATCCATGGCAGACGAAGCAAGGGTAAAGGAGTTCAGCTTGAAGGCCATGTGGAAGAGCCCGAATGGCACAATTAGGAACATTCTGAATGGTAAGATGCTGCTGCAGCCTCTAAGTGTAACTTTCTCCATTATTTATGCCTTGGGACTGACAGTTCTATTCCTGTGCTCACTACCTTTAGGCACTGTGTTCAGAGAACCAATCATCTGCAAAAACATCCCACGGCTTGTTCCAGGTATTGAAGGAAGACCAAAGTATTGCTTCATTTATGTAAATTTTGTCTTGTAAACCAAGCCGCCATCAAATCCAGGGTGGACAAAGCCCATTTGCATTGGGAGGCATGCATTCGGCGATCAGTACCGGGCAACTGATGCAGTTATCAAGGGACCTGGCAAGCTTAAATTAGTTTATGGTATGTCTTATCATTTGGGAACCAATGCAGTGCTTCCCTGTTAAACTTCCTAATTGCAATTCATATGGTACCTTTTCTTATTCTGTTGAGTAATTTCTATGAAGAATTTGACCTTTCCTATATCTTTTGTTTTTTATATTGATAGAGGGAAAAGAAGAGCAAGTTGAGCTGGAGGTGTACAACTTTACTGGTTCTGGAGGAGTTGCCTTGGCAATGTACAACACTGACGAGGTACAATTGCTTAGTTTCTACTATCCCATTACTTGTCATATATAATTTGCCCCTTTTGTGATTTATCATCTTAGCATTTGTTTACTTGTGCAGTCCATCCACGCCTTTGCTGAGGCTTCTATGGCCACTGCTTATGAAAAGAAATGGCCGTTGTACCTTAGCACCAAGAATACAATATTGAAGAAATATGATGGCAGGTATGCTGTTGCGAACCTGTTTCTCAGATTATTTTTCAGTTCATACTGATGGTGCCTTTTCCCTAGCACGGCATGTTTATTTGTTTACTTGATTTGTTTGCAGGTTCAAGGACATTTTCCAGGAGGTGTATGAAGCTGGGTGGAAATCCAAATTTGAGGCCGCCGGCATATGGTATAATTCCAACTTCCATCTTTTGTTCCTCATGGTCTGAACCCCAAGACCTTTATTTCTCATTTTTTGTCTTTGACGCTGTTAGGTATGAGCACCGCCTTATTGATGACATGGTTGCATACGCACTTAAGAGTGAAGGAGGGTATGTCTGGGCTTGCAAGAATTATGATGGAGATGTGCAGAGCGATTTCTTAGCTCAAGGTTATTGTTTTCCTGCTGCCAGCTTTTACAATCTGGACTCAAGTTTTGAGTAATGCTTTGCTTACTACTTGCTTGCTCTTAGTTAAGAAGTGTTGTATTAACTCTATGATTTTTTCTTGGCTGCAGGTTTTGGCTCATTGGGTTTGATGACATCAGTATTGGTAGGTCACTAAATTTGCTTTTGGTACATTGTTTCTGATAAATGTCCTGTCACTTGTCAGGCACATTGTTTCTGATTTGCTCAAAAGAAGAAAATGGGTGTGTTTTAATTGGATGCTTCTAGGCTTTGCAACTGTTTAGAGGTTTCAGAAGAGCACTATAAGTTTTGTAAATCACAATGGTGCTAAACTTGTTCATGTAACCTTATCCCAGGTGTGCCCTGATGGAAAGACGATTGAAGCTGAAGCTGCCCATGGTACTGTTACCCGTCATTACCGTGTTCACCAGAAAGGAGGTGAAACCAGTACAAACAGCATTGCCTCGATATTTGCATGGACAAGAGGACTTGCGCACAGGTATGACTGTTAACTACAGCTCTAGTACTGCTTTGAGAGGCGTCAGTTCAGTATTCATTCCTTATTTGGGCCTTCAAATTTTGCAACTTCTGGTTGTAGCTTTGACCTTCCCCTTTCTTTTGTGGTTTAGGGCAAAGCTTGATGACAATGCTAGACTACTTGACTTCACTCAGAAGCTTGAGGCTGCCTGCATTGGAGCTGTCGAGTCTGGGAAGATGACCAAGGACCTTGCCCTTCTTGTTCACGGATCTTCAAAGTACGTAATTGCATTATCTGTCCTGCGCCCAATTCACATGCATCTCCAGCCTACATGCATTTCTGGAATTTGTACTGACTAATGTCTGTTGCAGTGTCACAAGGAGCCATTACCTGAACACCGAAGAGTTCATCGATGCGGTTGCTGATGAGCTCAGATCAAGGCTGGCGGCCAACTCAAACTTATAAAATCCTTGCTGATGTTCCGATGCTTCCCTGCCCGATGATCAGAGTCATTTTTCATACATCGCCATTTTCTTTCCTGGTGCCACCACCCTGAAGGCCTGAACTGAACGTGAATATCTTAATCAGAATGTCAGATCATTACCAATGAGAAATTGCCCTAGATTCGGTGATTATGCAACTCATTCATATCCCCAATTGCCTGATATTTCAATAAAAGATGAAGAACTTGTGTCCATTCAGAATGGTTTCTGGTTGTTGCTTGATCTGTACAAGGTTTCGTGCTCGCTGTTGGAATGGGTTCTGGCACTTGTTTGACGTGTTCCTGCAGTGCCTGTAATTCTTGATTTCTTGCCGAGTACCAAGTTGCTTATCACATTCCACAATTCTTCGGCCAAAGTACTTCGGCCACCAATTTGGTTATCAGAGTTTGGCCACGCCAAAATTTTGTCTTGGCTAGTACATGACATATCTGTGTGGAAACAAAACAGGCCCATGGTTCTTGACCGTGATCAAAAGGCACGCATCGCTAATGACGTGGCTGGCCACGCCGGGAACGCGGCTGTACTGGCGAGGCAACGAAACTGTCCAGACTCCAGACGGCGACGGTCTTTGACTCTGTTGGGGCATCGGCGCTTGTGGTCCAGCGCCAGAGCTCGCACAAGCTCAACCTGACAGAGATATGAGAAAGGACAGCTGGTTAACCTGACTGAATTGCACATCCCCAGCAGCAAATATAGGTCTGAAGGACACAGCAAGTTGGTCCGATACTTTTTATACTCATCCATTCATTCAGTCTACGGAGAGTAGCAGTTATTTTACAATGTACAATCAGGGGAGATGGCAGGCTCCACTACAGCTAACTGCGCATCACCAGCCCTTGGTAATCTTATCTTAGCAAACAAACGAACAAACAGAATAAACCAGCATATCAGATTACTACAACTACTTCTACTAATCAAACCCTAGCTAACCTGCTAAATTTGCCTCCTAACGCGACAGCTTGTACGCCAAATGCTTCCTCGTTAAAACATCGGGAGAAACGGCTCGCCGTGTCGCTGGAGCGAACAGCCCATTTCTTTGTTGGACTGGTAGAATGAAGAACGCGCGCGAAGGGGGAAAAACAACACAGGCGGAAACGGTAGAAGGGAAGTCTCAAACAAGCACACCGCGGCTTGCAGCTTTGTGCTGCTAGATGGGAATGGGGCCGTTGCTGGTTGCTGAATAGTGCCCGTTCACCAGGCCCTTGAGTGGCTTCATGACGTGGCCGTTCGGGTACATTTTTGGCTTTGTCGGTACGTTGCAGATGTATCTGCATGTTTGGGGTTGAAGGAGGTGATCAAGCTGACCTGATGACGCTGCTATCAATCCTGCCAAACATACAGAGGTTTTCGTTAATCGCTGAAGCATTTGTGTTTCTTCCAAAGAAAAGAACATTTTTTTCAGGCAAAATCAAGTAGAGTTTTTGAGGATGTCTTACCTAAGAAAAGCGGAGATGGCTTGCCAGGTCTTGACTTGAATTCAGGGTGAAATTGTGCGCCAACGAAAAACCTATGAGTTGGCAGTTCTAAAATCTGCACGCGGTAAATCAAACACATTAGAACATGGACATCAATTGGTTAATTATTCATGAAAAGTGCTAGTGATTGTACCTCCATGCGTCTTCCGCTTTCATCCCTGCCAACGAAAGAAAGCCCTGCCTTCTCAAATTCTGGGACCATATCAGGATTCACCTCGTATCTGTGGCGGTGCCTTTCATCAACATAACTAACATTGCAATACCTAAGGCAGTTCGGAATTCAAATTATTATCTTCCTACAGAAGGACCAGATGTAAAATTGTAGCAAGAGCAATGCTGAAGGATGTGGGATGCTTCTTACAGCTTAGCAGATTTGCAGTTGTCGACCTGAAAAAAGGTCCTCCTTGATCCAAGGCGCATTGTTGCACCCATATGGGTTTTGGATCCCTGCAGCACAGCAGGAGCATGATTAGCCCTAAAACACATGCCAGTTTTCAACACAGAGGAATTACCAATAACACTTGCAGCTGTAGCGATATAATTACCTCTGGCATGAAAACAACACATGGTGTTTTTGTGGTTGGATCAAATTCTGTGCTGTTAGCACCATGCAACTTCATGATAGAACGTGCAAACTCAATCACTGCGATTTGCATGCCCAAGCAAATTCCAAGGTATGGAATGTTGTTTTCGCGCGCATATTTTGCTGCCAAAATTTTCCCTTGGACCCCTCTGTCTCCAAAACCCCCTGGCACCAGCACGCCATCGGCACCCTGAGGTGGAAAACTCATTCAAATTTCCGCGTAGTGGGCTAGGAGCATGTCTAGATAATGCATTTTACGCTTACCTTCAGCAACTTCCATGCTTTTTCATACGCCTCAGGAGTCTGCAAATATAACAAGATCCCATTTATCAGTTTAACTCTCTAACGTAGAAGGGAAGAATTGATATGGCAAACATAAATAAAACTCACCTCTTCTGCTGTGGAATCTTCAAGATCGCAGGAAGGAACCCATTCCACCACAAGTTTTCTCTTCAAAGCTACTGAGGCATGCAAAAGAGCCTGACAGAATAGGGGACAAAAGATAAGGCCCACACATTTCATTCAGAACTGTATCTGTGCCCAAGATATAAACAGTAATGTCACCTTTAAAACAGACAGGTAGGAATCCGACAGGCCAGTATATTTTCCCACCATAGCAATCCTAACCTGAAAAGGTTTTCACACCATAATATTAAGCACTGATTGTTACAAGCTAAGAAAGGAAATTTGGCATTGAAAATAGCAGTTCAAATGATCATGAAACTAACCGGAGTTTCCAATGTGTCACATTTACTGGCTCTATCAGTCCATTCGTCCAATTTGGGTTCTCGAGGAACTTTTCCTACACTGCATGCAGAAGAAATAACGCATGTAAGTATTCGTAAAACAAAGACAGCCAGATGAGCTTGTAATACTTTGGTCCAATGACATACCACTGAAGGTCTAAAACTTTCAGAATAGCTTCATGGGCCTTTTGATCCTACAAAGAGTAACATCATTAATGGTTAACTACTTGAAATGAAAATTTGACCGCATATAATTACAGCCATGTGACATACCCTGAGCAACAAAGGGATATGCCAGATGTTCGTGACGTCATGGAGATTAATGATATTTGGTATCTGCCAAATAGAATTAAAGTTAGCATTGTTGCAGCATTATGCAAAACTCTTTTAAGAACTGTTGATAAAACGACATTTTTACCGGGACATGACAAAATTGTGCAAGCTTCACTTTCACTTGTTCTTCAAGTGGCTGCCAAAAAGTGAACAAGGAATTTATAAAGCCACTGTCAGCATGAAAGACTCAGAGTTGGAGGCACGGCAAGAAAATACAGAGACAAGTTCTGTATGATACCTGTGTACTGCGACATGCCAAAATATCAGGTATAAGTCCAAGTCCTCTTAGTCCGCGGACACTATGTTGGGTAGGCTTTGTTTTCTAGATAATAAAGTAAACAATATCAATATGTTTCTGAACAGTAATAATATCTTTAGAATTTGTGCCTCCAAATCAGTAGAAAATTTACCTGCTCACCAACAACATTTAGAACCGGTACAAGACTGACATGCACCAAGCAGAAGTTTCCAGGCCCTGACATAGAAATTTCACAAGATTGCATCAGTAGGAGATTGTTGTTAGTAGCAAAATAAATATTGAAGTAACATCCTTAAGCAAAAAACATATGTAGAGCAGGAAGAAAAATAATTACGGGATATCCAGTTTCCTTACCTACACGGTATGAAAATTGACCTAATGCTTCGATGAAAGGCATTGATTCAATGTCCCCTGCATCAAGAATGCCACTGTTGTTATGCGGCGAAAATATTTTGTCCCCTGCACTGGAACAATTGAGTAAAATAATACATGCTACTTTGCAATTGGCTACAATGATACAGAATGGCCTTTTACCTATAGTGCCACCAAGTTCTATGACACAAACATCAGCTGGCTCTTCTGTGCCATCAACTGGATTCATTGCGACACGTTCAATCCACTCTTGTATTTCATCTGTGATGTGCGGCACAACCTGATAAAGGGAATTAACTCTAATTCATAAATTTATTGTAAAAAGAATGGCAAGTTTCCCATGACTATAGAAAAGCAATGATTCTCTATTCTGATAACAAATCCTCACCTGAACAGTTTTTCCCAGGTAATCTCCTCTACGCTCCTTGTCAATAACAGACTGCAGTATGAGCATTAGTAGAGAAGTTATTACCGGTTATACTAAGAAACCAACCTGTATAACAGTTATTTTGTATTCTAAAAAAACTATGTTCAATTAGCAGGAAACCAGGATATCTCATATGAGGCATCTATAAGCATATATGCTCCAGTCCATTAGTCCGAAACTCTTGACTGACTACAAAGTGATAGACAAACCCTTTCGTATTGGGTCCCAGGGTTTCATCATCTGCTAGTAGACCTGTGCAGCAATTTGAGATGCAGTAAACGAAGCATCCAGTTCTACAATGAGGCCAAACCTATGACTGGTGCACTATTAGCCAGATATGCTTTCCACCAACCAATTGCTCCAGACAGGAGTGGCTGACTAAGGCCCAGATTATTGTCCACATGTATTATTGAAGCGTGGCAGATCTTATGATAAATAAAGCAACACTGGAAAAGATTTGTGGGCTCCATGAAAAATTCAGGTAAAGAAGCACCCAATCTGTGTTGTAAAAGAAAAATCACCGAATATTCCGAGTTTGTAAATGTCAAGGCGAAGCATAAACCACAACTTTTAGCACACACACTAGCAAATTAGCTCAAAGTCATGCATGGACTTTTGACATAGACTGTTTATTCCCGTCACCTGGTAGATCTTTCCGGTGGTTATGTTGTTGTCACGAGTCAACTTGATGTCCAGAAACCGTTCATAATTTCCAAGGTCCAAGTCCACCTTTGACAAGAAGGGTTGGAATAAAAGAAGTCTCATTAGCCCAGGAAAGAAACCTTGCAGAAATATAGCACAGTTCTAACACGTTGGAGGTGAGAAGAAACGAAGAATGGACAGTGGGACAAGTGTATGAAGAGCTAGTACAGACGACCAGTCCGCCGTGACAGTTCAAGTTTTGAAACAGGGAGGACGATATGTGGCACTATCGTGCAGCTGCTGGGTGTACTTTGTACTGGTCTATAAGAAATTGATGCCTTTAAATCTTCAATAGTGTAATGTAAAATTGGGTGTTGAGTGGTGACGGGTGTACAGTGTACTAGAAGAGAATTACTTGTATGTAGTGTCAATCGTACCTCACCACCGTCGTCCAAAACAAACACTTCGCCGTGCTCGAATGGAGACATGGTTCCAGCATCGGTGTTGAGGTATGGATCTGCACACCAGCGACAGGGAAAGAAGTTCAGATATCATATCCCAAGCACCCAACAGAAAAACTTCTCGACGTCACTAACCCAACACGCGTGTACAGAAAAAAAATGGCAAAGAAGACCGTAAGTTACTTCATCAGTAAAACACGACACGTATACTGTACCAGAGAAACTTGTACAGGGAAGCTGCTGGGACGTGACGAGACAGGGTAGAAAATGGTTTTGTAAACTGAGAGCCATGCACGAGAAATTAAGAGGCGCACAGCACTTGGCCGGGATGAAGGGACAAAACTCCCCAGGTGAGGACAAAATTTTCAGAGCACGAGATGACAAATTTGACCTGTATTACTGGCCCAATGAAAAAACTACTCCGCGGCTGAGAAGTTCATGTGCTCCAAGGAACCGCGACAGTGACGCTGACACAGTATCTGATGCCCACTTCAACAAAGCAGCGACGAGCAATTGTGGTTCAAACTTCAAAGGAAAACGAAACATGGGGCGATTATTATTTAAACAAGAAAGCTAGAGTGAGCGGCCGGCGACTTTGCTAGCTAATTGCTGCTGGCCATCAGGAAGAAAAGGCAGAATAGCTTGGTAGTACACGACCGAGTACGAACAGAGAGAAACAAGCCAACAAGGTAACAGTAGAAGTAGCAACAATACAGGGGGAAAAAAAGAAAATCGGTTGCAAACCATGGAAAGATACAGGTGCCTAAAAGATGCCACATGAGATTAAGCCTTATCCACATATCCTAGGCCAGTAGACCAAGAGCAACCCAATTACCCAAATCAGGCCCCCATTACGTTGGAAATGCTGCTGCCCATGTTTGAAATGGAGTCCTATAGGCGCCCTAGTGAACCTCAATTGGTGATCTCGAGAAGATGAGAGCTGAGTAGTTTTACGCCGAACAACCAAACGGAAAATGGCACACGTACGCATGGGGACTTTAAAAAGTTGGATGGCTTTTTGTACGGGGAGGCCGGGTGTTCGTGCCCTGTGCGATCACGTGGCCGCCATTACGAGGCGAAACGGACACTGCTCCTCTTTTTTCTTTCATTCAGTTGACCGGGGAGAAATCAGAAACGAGCCGCGCGGGGTGCGGGGGGCGGACGGGGGGTTGGGAGTTGAGGCGGCGGCGGACGGCCGGCGGGCGGGCTTACCGATCTTGATGGAGGTGACGCGGAGGCCGCAACCCTTGAGGAGGACGCCGATGCTGCTGGCCGTCACTCCCTTGCCCAGCCCGCTCACCACGCCGCCGGTCACCAGCACGTACTTCATGGTTGAGTCCTCGAGTCGGTTCGGTCGGTCCGGGCCCCTTCTCGATCGATCTCCCCCTCTCGCGCGCGGGTGACGAGGTCACTCACTGCAGCGGCTCGTTCGCGCGGGCGGTCGTCGCGGATTCCTTGGTATCTCTCGCCTTTGGATCGGGGAGGGAGGGAGTGGAGAGGAGATTGGCAGTGCCTGCCGAGATGGAGGAGGTGGAAGGTGTTTTTTGGTTTGGGGTTGGGGGTGCGGTGGGGGAGGGTTAAATAGGCAGCGGCGCTGCGCTGTGTTGGCTTGGCTCCCGCATCTCGGAGCCGGAGGCTCGTAGCGGAGAGGACCGCGCCTCTCGCAAACTGTCCCCCGCGAAATTTTTTGTAAACGGTATTTGTGCGGGGTGCAGTTTACAAATAAAATTTTGAAGTGTGTATAATTTATCCAGACAAATCTAGGCCACTGGAGACTGGACCACACTTCGTTGTGCGGGTATTCTAGCTAGTGTCAACACCCATCCTCATGGCTCAAGGCCTCAAGTTTGAGGTTGAAAGCCCAGGTTTGCTTGCTGGTGCTTCTAATGTACTAAACTTTAGGAGGATCACATCGAATATTCGACGTTAATTAGGAGGACTAAACATGAGCTAATTATAAAACTAACTGCAGAACCCCTATACTAATTCACGAGCTAATTATAAAGCCTAATTAATCCATCATTAGCAAATGGTTACTGTAGCACCACATTGTCAAATCATGGACTAATTAGGCTTAATAGATTCGTCTCGCGAATTAGACTCTATCTGTGCAATTAGTTTTGTAATTAGACTATATTTAATACTCCTAATTAGTATCTAAACATCCGATGTGACTGGTACTAAAGTTTAGGAGTGGGTTGCCAAACAGGGCCTAAGTTTTGGAGGTATGTTTCAAAACTTTGGAAGTGGAATAAAATATTACTTTTACCCCCAAAAGTAAAAAAATAGAATAAATGGCTGCTGAGTATTAGTCTTGGCCATTGAATAGAATTTAAACTGATAAAAGTTAGAACCAGCTAGACCAATTCGTCCAAAAGTTTAAATTGCTAGTAAGGAGACGTTGGCATCATGTATAGTAATATTTTAAGGTGGATAATATGGGTCATCTATTCAGTGACAAGAGTGTTTGAAAAGTCACAAATTTTCAACATTTCTGCCATGACTTTTCTTTTTTGAATTGACAAAAATACCTTCATTACGTGAAGTTGGCCACAAACGGTATTTGATAAATATTCTTTCTCATATAATTGCTGGACCATCATCACTTGGCGACCGTACGTTCAGATTTAGCATGATGAAGCAAGCTTCCAGTCGTCTCTGACTTTGGAAGACCTAGTGTATGCACAGAATCTGTTCCCTCGATGACCTGTGCTGGAATTCCAATGGCTCCTGGTTGTCGGGCATTAACAAGAAATGCTTAGGTTATATTCCTCCCTAGTGACTGCCATTTCACTTTGATTGATCTCGAATGTTAGCAATTAAGGGCAAAAGTTAGCGATTATTCCCTTGCTGCTGAGCTAGTAATAAAACCACACCGTGCACTTTATAGGCTTGTTCGCGAGGCGATCGAGCATCAGATTCTAAGGCGATTAGCTATATTATGTCTTTGAGCTCTTTGTAATCCCCGAGCTAGAAACCGTGTAACAGGTCCTCTTTTCTGAATGACTGAATTCAGACAACCGTGTGTGGCGTTCAGGCGCTCAGCTGTCGCGCTGCTCCGGCTGGGATGAATTACCCATCATACGAATGATATGTTGCCGACTAATAGTGCCCGCTATTCGGTCGGCTCCGCTGTCGATCGCGAGAACGACGTCGTGATCCGGTGGGGTTCCGGCGATCTCTTTCGTTGAATTCTCCGATCAAATCTGTGCAGGAGTTCGTGATCGATCCACAGGCTACCTAGCTATCTGCCAGCCATTCCACAGCTCGGATTTGCTTTGATGCTACTCTTTGATCAATTCTCTGACACTAGCTACCCCGCGATAAGATGCGATGAGGCCCAGTCAGCTGCAGGTTCTCACATCTTTTTCAGTAAGCGCGAGCTCTTTACGCTACATCTGCGTGTGGTCTGTTAGGCCATGATCGCCTCAAGTGAAGTTATTAATATATAATTAGCGCACGAAAGCCTCTTTGATTAATTTGCTTGCTGTGAGATGTGAGATGCTGGGAGGCTGACAGAGAAGTAGGTAGATCGATCGGGAAATTAGTAGTGGTTATGGCTCTGTTTATGATTTGGCAAAAAGGTTTGCATCATTCGAAATTTGAAACTTGGCGCCAAATCATTACAAGAAGGCTTTATACCTTATTCTGCAAAGCGGCGACCAATAAAGTCGTGCAGAAATAGGTTTAGTTTGGTGAGCAGCTACGATCACCATGCGAATACAAAATTGTTTTACGCCGACCAAAGGAAGGATGAGGTGGATCCTCAACCAAGACGGTAACTTTCGCTAGTGTTGCGTTATCAGCGTGTCTCGTCCGACAACAATTTGCACTGGGAAGCTTTAATTTGGAGACGTTCACAAACACACGTGCACACTAGCAGGTCAACATTTCCAAGATACTTAACCGTCAGTTTTTGAGATTAGTAAAGTCACAGCGGGACATTCCCAAGTACTCTATTGTTGAGTCGGAAATTAGACTCAAATCTTGGTGTACTAATTCCGTCGTAAGACACCTCAGTTAAGTTCAGCTCTTTGTTACAGTTTATTTAATTAATTTAAGTCCATCATCGTTCAAAACAATCGTGTGCATCACCACCGAACCTTCCAATAAATAAATTAATGACGACGCTTAGATCATCATTATCCGGATCGAGCCCTAATCCGTTTTATGCACCCACCCATGGTGGATATTTGTTGGTATATAAAACTACGTTATCCTTCTCACACGTCGAGATCGACGACCACCCGTATCCAGGCTATCCTTAGCTTCACCACCTAATCGGCCGTAGGTTTGCCTACCTGTTCGTTGGCAGCCGATGGCCCCCGGCCGGTTAGGCGGTTACTCTCATACTGAATCTCGACTCGTCACGGTGGCCGGCCGGCCGGCTCAGATGGCCTGCGTAGCTAGCTGCATTTGTCCAGACAGAGCTCCACGTCGCAGGTCTGCATGTTCTCTTCCTTTCTGCATGCACCGGAACAAATGCTGGGGAAAACCTTATTTTTGATACGTTATAAATGCTGTGCCGGCCCAATAATTTTTGGAGCACTGGAACACGGCACATGCTGGGCTTGTGGGCGTACGCTGCTGGACCAAAACGTTATTCATTTCTCTCCCTGCCAGACAAGTCACTGAATGAACGTCCCTGCAGTCTCTGCGCAACGCATCAACTGGCAAATGGTTAGCCCTGCAATGCATACTACAGTTTTCCTTTCTTTTGATTTATCTTTGATTAGATGATACTAAATATCGTTGCAGAGCATTACTCGGCAATTTCATTGTATTGCCATGTACTCCAAACCTAAATTTTCACGATCACCAATCTCCACCTCCTCTCTCCCTCACCCCGCCATTGCCCCATGTGGCCATGCGGCTAGGGTGCTCCGACGAGACCCTAACCCGCTGCGATACCTTCCTCACTACCATTCTTGCAGCTGCCTTGCACCATTGCTATTATCTATGGTTGCCACCACCTCACCCGACGGTGCTGTTGTTGCCATCATTATACTAACCTGCCATTGTGGCCCTCCCTCTAGCTGCGTTCTTTGAGACCCCAACTAGAAGAGATAAGCCCTACCATTGTCAGACTTGAAGGAATGGGCTAGCAAAAAAAAATAATAGGTGTTACTGAGCGCGGGTATCGGAGCCACCGCTATAGTCTTTCCCCCCAAACTAGGCTAAAGGCCTGTTTGGATACCCTGTGTTAAAGTTTAACAAGTGTTAAAGTTTTAACACTCTCAAATGGAGTGCTAAAGTTTAACACAATGGAGTGTTTGGATAGTGTGTTAAACTTTAACACCTTTGGTGGGAAATGACTCCATTGCCCCCTCATTTATGGCTGGCGGAGAGAGAGGGAGGAGAGAGAAGGGGGCAATGGTGGGAAAAAGTGGAGAGGGGATCACATTTAACAAGTTTAACAACTTTTAACACCCCTTGAGGTGTTTATGAAATTGGGGGTGTTAAACTTTAACACATCCCTTTTAACACATGTATTTGGGAGGCAATGTGATAAAAAAAAATATGATCTTGAATTGAACAGGGAATATGATCTTGAATTGAACGAGAAACGGTTAGAAAAAAAACAGGGAATATGATCTTGAATTGAACGACTTTTAATAAACCAATCAGTCGATTTCTTGGAAGGTGGAGGAGAAGCAGCAATCAAACTAGCACAAAATAAGCTAGCTTCCTCTGAATATCAAATAAAAACGAACGGAGGCAGTAATTATGGGTTGTTTGGCAATATCACATCGGATGTTTGGATGCTAATTAGGAGTATTAAATATAGGTTAATTATAAAACTAATTGTACAGATGGAGTGTAATCCGCGAGACGAATCTATTAAGCCTAATTAGTCCATGATTTGATAATGTGGTGCTACAGTAACCATTTGCTAATGATGGATTAATTAGGCTTAATAGATTCGTCTTGCGAATTAGCATAGGGTTCTGCAATTTGTTTTATAATTATCTCATGTTTACTTCTCCTAATTAGCATCTGAATATCTGATGTGATACTGTTAAAGTTTAACACCGCGTATCCAAACACGCCGTATAGAGTGTCCAACGACCAGTACGCGTTGAAGCAAGCCCTGCACCTAACAATATGGACCGGACGTTGCCAAAGCCGCTTTTGCACTTTTGCATGTACGACCACGGACTCGGAGTGCTAGTTTGGGTTGGAACTCGCGCAGTTTATTCCATGGCCACGGGCCACGGCGCGCCGCTCAAAAGCATTGCCACCCATTGCATGGCCCCGCCCCCGATGACGCGCGGCGACGACCGCCGCCGGCCACGCTCCTCCAATCGTGTACGGGTGGTGCCGACAGGATCAGATGATTCTTTCTTCCGTCCAAAGGAACTCGAGCTTTTTTTTAGCGGGGGAGTTTGCTTTGTTTTGCTCCAAGTAGTTGTTATTCTTAATTTGCTGTGACTTGTGAGCCATGCATGACACGGTGCACTTGAACAGTTCTAGTCCCATCCGTATAGTGGCGAGCAAAGAATCAGAGAAAGGGCACTGCCGAGTTTTCCCAGAGGGTCTAGCTTGTTGACTCCGTCCGTCAAAAGGAAAAAAAAGGAGACAGGCTCTTTGTTGACTCCTGGATGCGTTCTCACTTGTGATCACTAGCTCACGCAGAGCTACTTCGTGATCTGGTTAGCGGTGATGGAAGCCCACTAGCTAGTGTCGAAAGGCACCATGCATCGATCAGCTTATCCGATATGGTGCACCTTTATGCTTAGTTGCCATGCATGACCAACGTACGTAATAGTGGTACGGTGTTCTAAAAAGCAAACGTTGAAAGTAGTCTCGGAGCGATGACTTACTCCATCCTTTTCGTAATATATTTGCAATTTGTCCCTGTTCTAAGATTTGAAGGAGAGTTTTGCAAGAAATAATATCTCATACGCATATAGCCTTTGTTAATAGCGTATAGTACAAGTACAACAGCTTAATCAGTTGATGAAGAGTTTTACAAGAAATGGCCACACACATAGGTAGCCCTAGTCAGTAGCACGCTACAACAAATTAATTTATTTCTCGTATTTCGAGTCCGCAAACTATGGACTAGTTAGGATAACCACATATTTTATGAAAACGCTAAGGATCAGATTTACTGTGATACGTCTAGGCGGTGCCTACCCTCAAAATCCTATCGAGAGTGGCACCACGGGGGTTCGAACAATTGTCGCAGGCTTGAAAGGCTGACCGGCTAGCCAACCCGGATCTCTCCCCCTCCCCAAGTCGGAGCGAACTATTCTTCAACAAGAAATTTATAGTCTGAAATTCATTTTTTAACTAAAAAGTAGTTCGAAACTAGGACCCTGAGTAATGGGCAAATGCTAACGAGCCATCAATGAGCATATATGTTTCTTCGAGTTCAAAACCTACATTTTTTTTTGGATCTTTTCATCTTTCACCAGAGAAAATCATAGGACTTGGATTTTTATTTTTCAGAGTGGCGCTCAGAGGTTACATTACTTGCAAAAAATAATCCGGCTCTTAGATCGAGCGAAGAGGCACCGTACAATGGTCGTAGATTCTACGCTAGTTTCCGAAGGTAAGATGTCCGTGTCCAAAATTATCTCAAGTCATGCTCGGATTACACTATACTAGAACTCTCGTTCAACCTCGGTTGGTAGGAAGCAAATTTCTCAAACATCCATCCAAAACCAATCGAGATAAAAGGGAGTCTTTTATCCCGGGTCACTCAACCGGGACTTAAAACACCCTTTTATCCCGATTGGTATCCTCGGAAGGCCACAAGTCACGTGATTTTTCACGCGAAATATGCGCGGTGCGTGGGATTCGAACCCACGACCTCCAGCCTCGCGCGTAACTTCCTTACCATCCCACCTACACAGCACATCTAACTATATAGGGGGATGCAATCCTTTTGTATTAACTCGTGGGAGACGTTGGAAACACCAACCGGGTTAAAAGATCCACTTTTATCCCGATTGGTATTACAAACCGGGATAAAAAGGTTCGAGGGATTTGGCCCTCTTTCAGCCACCCCGTGGGGGACCCTTTTATCCCGATTTGAAACACCAACCGGGATAAAAAAACCCCCTTTTATCCCGGTTGGTGAGCCCGGTATAAAAGGGGGGGTCTTTTATCTCGGTTGGTGTTTCAAACCGAGATAAAAGGCCTCTCAGGATCTTTTTTTTTCCACTAGCCTTTGCAATCGGGATAAAAGTTCCCGGTTGGTGAGCCCCGCCAGTGATCAAGCTTTAGTCCCGGTTGGTGAACCTTTTGTCCGGAACAACTTTAAACCGGAATAAAAAACGACGAATGGAAGGTGGGTTCTCTACGTAGTGTTATTAGCTTATTAGCGTTCTGGTCAGGAATAAAACATATAGAATGTGCCGTACGTATTTGTTTTTTTAGGGAAAAAGAACATTAGAGTTACGCAGCAATATAAAATCTTAATGCAAGTGTTAACAGATGAGGCTCCACTATAATCGATCAAACTTCGTATGATCGACACCGTCAGCTCTGCAAAATTGTAGCGCATGTGATGAGTATCAGACCATCATGTCCCCGCCGGAAATTTTAAAAAGTAACACGACAGGTTATATGCTCCAGCATGTGCCGCGTCGTGGCGATAGTGAACCACACACGCAGACAGAGGAGGGCCCTGATGAAGGAGACGGTGCCAAATCTGGCAATTTTCTTCCGGGCGCGGATCCTCGGAGCCAGCGGTGGGCCCGGACCGTCGCTACCTGGTGCGGTGGTGCCACGTGTACGTAGCGGGGGTGCGGGGGGTGGGCCCCGCGGTAGAGCAGGTGGGTGCGCGCTCCGCCGCTCCTGCCCCACCACGTTGTTGCGCGGATACCGCCGACAGGCCCTCCGGTAGGCCCGACCCACGTGGCCCGTCCCTGGCGCCGCGGGCCCCGCCACGACCGTTGGTAGTTACAGGGCTGGGCTCCCGTGTCCCACCTAGCCTATCTCTCTCTAGCGGGGTAGCCGACTAGCCGGGCCGGTACTCTAGCTTGCCGGCTCAGCCAAATAGCCAATCAGCTGAGTGCTACGATTGCAGGTTAGGTTAGGTTGATCGTTTTCGTTTGTTGGGATCTTGTGTGTTCTAGTTTTTTCCGGTACGTGATTGGATCGGGATTCGGGACCATGCACGCATGCATTTGCATGTTGGCTCATATAGTGCCGAATAAAAACGGGGATCGAATCTATTGTTTTGGTCGTTTGCTTCCTATTCTTGCAGACCTGCACTGTTCGTTCACGAGCGCTCCAAACGACAGCATCTTCCCCATGTGAACCTGTTTGATGTAAATGTCGCGCCAATGCACTCAACAGTCAGCAGTAGTAGCTGCTACCTACATTTAAAATGTAAAAAGTAGTTTTGTAGTAGTTCAAAAATTTAAATTTTAACTAGATTTGTAGAAAACTACACCAACCTCTACGAAAAATAGATCACCATAAAATATGTCTGTTTATTTGATATAGTAGATGTTAACATATTTTCATATAAATATAGTCAACTCTAGAGAAGTTTGGCTTGTGATAAAACCAAAATACCTTAACTTTTGAGACGGAAAGAGTAATAGATGAGGGTATCTCTGACTCAGTGGGGACTAGGGTGAAAATACGCTTCAATGATCCAGTGGCAACTTAGCATTTTGATTTAGAATAAAATTAAGATCTCTTATTTTTTTAAAAAAAATCGAGGGATTAGCTAGCTAGCTCTAGCTTATGGTGCATGAGAGCAACCCAGTGGCTACCCTTCAGCAGTCACGCACGTAAGTCGTAACTCAGAATGAAATGAGTGAGTCTGACCGTTGCCGCTCGCCGCGGTGCCTACGTAGCATGGATACTAAGTATACGCAGACGAAAGCAATAAACCCATGCATGTAGATTGAACATGCCATACGTACGTAGCCACGCACGTATACGGATTCTCTCCTTCGCTCTGCTTGCTTCGTCCAGCCAATGGCAGACACAGTTACGTCGGCACGGCGAGAGCTGAACCATTCAGCATGACAGTTGACAGCATATAGCTCGTACGCCACTACGTGATTTTCTGATGACTGGACACGTACGGAGCATCGTTTTAGGACGACACCACATCACTGGTGATGCACGTCTGGTCAGCGTCAGCAAAATGGATACCAAAGTCGTGTCGAATCGAAATCAGATGTGATCTGGACGTGACCAGGATGCATCGCCCATCCTCTCGCTCACCAACCCCCTAGTAGCTAGCTACCGTCCGGCGGCCACGCCGTACGTCGTCGTCGGATCGGACGCCGCCGTCCCGACCGCGCCCGGGCCGTGTGTCTCTCGCCGCGAAATATCCGCGCGGCGGAGCTCGCCGTCGGCGCGCAAAATAGATACAGATCACCCTTGCATGGTGCACCGCAACCTCCACCGAGCCTGACCTGCGGATCAAGAAGACCGGCCGGCCCAACATAATAATGCCTTGCGCCCTCGCCGTGCCACGTCCGAGAGTTAGCTAGGCCACGCACGCGCCATGTGGCGACGTCGTTGTCCACACGATTCGGGGAAAGCTGTCGACGTCGTCCCCGCGGCGACGGTGGTCGCGGTCACGCATGTACGACGTCACCGCATAGTCCGGCGGCCAGCCGGCCAGGTCGTGACCGGCCGGGCGCGGTCGGCGCGCTAACTAGCTCACGGCGTAGCGCCTTAGCCGGATTCGTGTACGGCGACCGGTCGAGCCGGCCGCGCGCGCGCTCTGGGACAAGGCAGGGTTCCAAGCTCCAAAACCTCCGGCTGTGACCATCCGGCCGGCCGTGATGTGGCTACGCTAGCTACCAATCGCGGGGCACCGCCGGCCGGCCTCGTCGCCCCCATGTCACCCCGCAGCTGGACGACGCGTAGCTTCCGCGTGGGCGCCCCTGCTTGGTCCACCTGTCACCGTCTCTCGATTCGACCGTGCCAGCCGCAGCAATCAGCTGAGGTTCTCCCCCTTACGTGGCGACCGGCGACCGGATGCTCGCTGGCTTTTTTGAACGGATGTTTGATCGATCGCAAGCTTTTTCGCAGGTGATTCCAGTGGCCGTAGCACACGTTTTGGATGGTCGTCGATGGGGTGGTCTCTGGGGTGGGGATCTCATCCCTGACGCGTGATGTGACCAAAAGGATGCTGGGGGCGTCGTCCTCCAAGGCTCCAACGACGTCCGCGTCAGGTGAGCGTGGTCGGTACAGAAGGATCATGCTATATAGTATATCCCAATGATCTTCGTAGTCGCTGATGATAAAAAAATATATAAATAATGCCGGCAATGTATCTTTTGCAGACGCGAGCGAGCGGTGGATAAGAAAAAGGCATCGTGTCTTGCGTTAAAAATCCTGTGATGCTATTAGGTTTGTATGCATATTATATTTCTTCAAAAGAAACTTTGTTAATTGTCGATCGGTCTATCCTGCTACTTGGTCACTAAAATTTGGACTCTTCAACAGCCCCCTTTTTTTGTGAGTGAAATGGTACGTGGTGAGCTCATTAAGGCCTCATTCGTTTTCACCGGATTGGCCCGGAATGAGGTCCATTCCGGATGGTTTGAAGTGACCCGGTTTGAAACCAGACTTGCATTGAAAGTGTTGTTCGTTTTAGTCTGGCCTGGAACGAAAATCGGCCTGGATTGGAATCCTTCTACATTAGATGGCCCGGATTGAAACCATACCTCCTCACCCCTGAAATAAATCCTGACCGGATTGAGTGACACGGGTGGAATCACTCAAACCGGACCTGGAAGTAATCCTAACTGGAATCCAATCCTGGTGAAACGAACGAGACCTAAGGGTGTCACTGTCATGTCACCCTAATCCTAGGCCCAGAAATTGCGTCGTCACACGTGCTGAGTTCCCATCGGTCCATGGTCCAGTGACCGGAGTGCCACCAACTACACCGAACTACATCACAGGCGGTGGCGACGATATGCAGCTAGCATATCTGCATATGCATGCATTTTCTTCTGAAAGAAACATGCTAACCATATAGTAGCACGATACTATATGATTACGCGGCGTTAACTCGCTGATTTCCCGTGATCTGTTCCAGGTTCGTACAAGTTTTCAGCGGCTCGAGAGCTCCTGTCAGAATATTGAAATCCCAGTTTGGTAGGACTCTCTTTGTGAACCGATGGAGCTAGAAAAAAGTAGTTTTATCTGGATCTAATTTATATTTTACACCAACTTTTACTATAGTGTGCAATAACTTCTTAGAAGCCGGAGCTATTTCAGGGTGGGCTCTATCTTATGCTAAACTGGCTTTTGGCTTTGATTCATCCGACGAAGCAGCTTTTCTAACTGTAACTTGGAAATTTTTTTAATAGAATGGCTTCTTCTTTGCTTTTTAGGATTCAGAGAGGAGACCAATATCCATAATACCTCTATCATTTTCTTCTTTCCTTTTATTTTCTTTTCTTCAATTTTTTCTCCCTTCCCTTTCTTCCCTACCTACCCATTCATTTTTCTTCTTTCTTTTTTTACTTTCCTCCTCATTCCGCTTTCTTCTCCAATCCTCCTCGAGCCTCCATAACCCCTGCCTTCATCCCAGTCCCTCCCCCACGCCTGCTATGCGCAGCTACGCCTCCTACCCACACCTGTGTCCTGTTCTTTTAGCGCACCTTCGTCCCGGCTTCGCTCGCCACCCATCCAGTTGGTGCAGCCTGCACCCAAGTTGGCCCCGTGCCAAAGCGCCTCGCTTAGCTCCGCCACGCGCTAGTGTGGTTGGAACGTCTCCGCCTCGTGTACCTCTATGTAGGAGCGGTCATGCCATCACACTGCTAATAAGATCCACTGAAATCTTTTATTGTGATTTCATTCGACCTGAGGGGTAATGTAATGTGTGCTGGTGGTGGTGAGATGATGAAGCTGGGGGTTAAACCACTATTTTAAGCTCATGCTATCTGGATAGTTTCTCGGATCAGCTTTTGCTCGAATTATGCGTTGAAGCCGTTTTGAACTTGTGCATTTGGTAGGACTTTAGCATGAGCCGGTGCAAAATCCGGTTCAAGCCCTACGAAGAAGGTCACCTAGACTTGTAGGACCTACAAAACGGACCTGAAGTTTGCACGTGTCAGCTTGGCTTGCATGGCAGGCTCATCGGACGATTGAGAAGAGACTGCTCCGACGACCTGTCAGACACGCTGGGCACCGTCCACCCGTGCCTGTTTTGTACTTCCTCCGTTAAAAAAAAGAATGCAATTCTCACTTCTCTTGAAGTCAAATAGTTTCGAATTTAACCAAATTTATATAGAAAAGTATTAACATTCACGCCTCCAAATAAATTTAGTACGAGAATATATTACATAATTAAATTATTGATATTTATTTTGTACCATAAATGTTAGCATTATTTTGTATAAATTTGATCAAATTTAAAATTAGTTGACTTCGTGAAGCGAGAGTTGCAATTTTTTTTGAGAGGGAGTACTACCTGTCGTAGCTGGTGAGACACGGTACAGGTACGGTGCGCCGCCCATACCAGATGTCCTGCATGGCAGTTCACGGGGCACACGCCATGGGACACCGACCTGTCACTTGGCACAAGAGTTTTGGTGCCCTGCAGTCTGCATCGCAGTCGACGGTGGGAATGAGCGCAGCCAGCGGTGAGATCTCTGCGACTCTGCCTGTGCGTTTGGCGTATACTTTGTTGCCTGGCACTTCGATCTTGTGCCGGGGTTCATGCCCACGGTTCGACGTGAAACCGTGCGCACCGTCCGGTTGTCCAAACTCTGGGGGCGCTATCTTGTCTCATCGGCGCCGAACCGGCGGGCTTGCCCGCCTGTGGGTACGACTACTGTTAGAAGATGTGTTGTATGTGCCGTGCGTGCACCTGAGTCCTGGCTATGCGCCAGGCCTAGACCGGCTCCCTGCCATGCTCTAGATGGATTAGGATGGACAGTCTTATCCTTTGATCGTTTGTGTTTCTATAAACCTCACCAAGAGCTGCCTATATATTTATACAAGTTGTATACCCTAATCAGTCTAATTATTCCACGTAATTCCTATTGCTTTCGTAGTACCACGAGTCCGGATTATTCCCGATTCCTTACCTTCCGCATCCTAGCGCGTCGCCGGCGCCGCTCCCAGTGCGCCCGACCACCGGCGCTGCCCTCAGCGCGCCCGACCGCGACGCTGCTCCCGCACCGGCTCTCCACCGCCGCTGCCCTCCATGGCCGACACCCGGCTGCCCGAGTCCTCTGCCGCCGCGGCTGACACCGCCGCCACCGAGGCTGCCACGCGCGCGGCTGATGCTAGCACCGCCGCGCCGCCTGCAAGGAAGCCCGCACCCCCGAGGCGCCGTCAAGGCTGAGGTTGATGCCACCGCTGCCGCGCAAGAGCGCAAGGGCGCCCCGCCTGACTCCGACGAGGACGCTAGCGCCGACATCTCCGACCAGGCGCCCGACGCTCACCAGGCCATGATGCTCCACGAGGCCACCGCCGTCCTCAACCTGCATGCCCAGATTGTCACCGTGCAGAACATTCGAAGCCTCATCCCCGTCATCCTCGACATCGCTGCCGACAACTACTTACGGTGGTGTGAGCAGTTTCTCCTCACTGTCGGCAAGTATTCGTTGCAGGATCCATTCTCCGTGATGTTCCCGCTCTGGCCTCTCATGATTGGGGCCGGATGGACTGCGTCGTCCGATCTTGGCTCTACGGCACCGTTGCCACCGACCTCGTCGACGTCATCGTGGATCGCGGCGAGCGCGGCGCCACCGCCCACGCCACCTGGCTCGCCATTGAGATGCAGTTTCTCAACAACCGGGAGACGCGGGCCCTCTACCTCGCCAAGTTCCGAACCTTCGTCAGAGCGAGTTGTCCATTATGGACTACTGCCGCCGCTTCAAGAGCATGGCGGACGCCCTCGGCGATCTCGGTGAGCAAGTCTCCGACCGCACCATCGTCCTCAACATCATCCGCGGGCTCAACGAGAAGTTCGCCGCCGTCGGCCGCGACATCCGGTGCTCTCGTCCTCTTCGCTCCTTCTTGGAGGCCTGCAACGATCTGCTTCTTGAGGAGCTCACAATCGCGCCTCCTTCCTTGACTCCATCCACGGCGCTGCTCACCGGCGTCAACATTGGCTTCTCCTCTCACCCCTCTGCGCCTCCTGACCAGTCTGCCGGGTATTCCGGCTCCGGGGGTGGCAAGGAGGGCCCTCCTCCAAGCAGAAGCGGGACAGGGGTTGGCGTGGTGGTCGGCAATGGCAGGGCAGTGGCAATGGTAGCAAGACCCCTGCCGCCGATGCTCAGGCCCCTGCTCCCGGCACCACCCAGAAGTCCGACGGTCCCTGGCCCTCCTTCTGGAACCCCTGGTCCGGTACAATTCAGATGTACCCAGGCCCTCGGCAGCAGGCCGCCGTTCCTCCCCGTCTAGCCGCGCCCATACTATTGTTTCAGCAGTAAGCCCTCCTCGTCCAGCAGCAGGTATTGTACTCTCAACAGCAGCAGGCGCAGCTCCAGAGCCTTCAGACCCCCCTTATGGGGTAGCAGGCGCCACAGGTGCCCCCGGAGTTCTACAATCCCATGATGGGCCTGCCGTCCTCCTAGGATCAGCAGTCCCTCACCTCGACGTTCAGTACCATGACCCTCAACCAGCCGCAGCCGACCCACTAATATCTTGATTCAGGTACCACCTCACACATGACTTCAGACGCTGGTACTCTTTTATATTTTTTTCATCCGCGGTATCCCTTTCCTTCATCAATTGTTGTCGGTGATGGTTCCTTGCTTCCTGTTATCGCTACTGGCGCAGCTCACTTTCCGGATCCCTATCCCTTAACAATGTTCTAGTTTCACCTAATCTTATTAAGAACCTTATTTCTGTTTGCCAGTTTACTTCTGATAACAATTGTTCTATTGAATTTGATCCCGCTGGCTGCTCTGTGAAGGATCTGGCATCTTGGAGGCTGATCGCCCATTGCAATAGCTCCGGGCCACTCTATCCCCTGCGGTTTCCTGCTGCCTACGCTCTCGCTGCCGCCTCCACTTCCTCTGTGTGGCATCACCATCTCGGACATCCCAGCCATGAAGTTTTGTCCAAAATTGCTTCGGTCATTCATTTTTGTAATAAGGACATCCATATCATCTGTCATGCGAGTCAGCTAGGGCGGCACACTCGTCTCCCTTTTTAGTCATCTACTTCTAGAGCGTCTAGTAATTTCGAGCTTATTCACTGTTATTTGTGGATGTCTCCTATTCCCAGTGTGTCTGGTTATAAATATCATTTGCTCATTCTTGATGAGTGTTCTCATTATTTTTGGATGTTCCCTTTACGTCTCAAATCTGACACCTTTGCAACTCTGGCTAACTTCTTCTCCTCTGTGCGTACTTAGTTTGGCGCCACAGTGAAGTCTATTCAGTGGGACAACGGCCGCAAGTTTGATAACTCTAGCACACACACCTTCTTCCTCACGCACGGGGTTCGTCTTTGCATGTCCAGCCCCTATACATCGCCCCAGAACGGTCAGGCCGAGTGCATGATTCGGAGTGTCAACAATGTTGTTCCCTCCCTTCTCTTTCAGGCTAGTATGCCTCCCTCCTATTGGGTTGAGTCTCTGCACACTGCTACACATTTATTGAACATTCTACACACAAAAACCCTTAGCTCCTCCACGCCGCACATCGGTCTGTTTCGTGTCTCGCCGTCTTATGACCATCTCCGTTTTTTTGGTTGCACTCGTTCTCCGAATCTTTCCACTACTGCGCCACACAAACTCGCTCCTCGCTCCACCCTGTGCGTTTTCCTTGGCTACTTTGCTGATCACAAGGGATACCGCTGCCTTGATCTCTCATTCAACTGGGTCATCATCTCTCGCCATGTCGTGTTTGATGAGACTACCTTTCCCTTTTCTCATCAGCAACCGCCCCTAGCTAGCGAGGACTTTGATTTTTTGTTGGAACCTTCTGATGTGGTGCCACCCCCTATTGGCTCGGCACCGTCTCTGTTGCCTGCAGGACACTCATTCTCGGCGCACCTTCGACCTCCCCGATCGGTCGAGCGAGCGCCCCGACCGCACCGGTGACCGCTCCGCTCGGTCGGGCGACCATCTCGACCGCAACGGCAACCTCTTTGATCGGTTGTCTTAGCACCCCGACGGCACCGGCAAGCGCCCCAACGGCGCTGGTGACCGCTCCGCTCGGTTAGGTGAGCGCCCCGACCACGCTAGCGAGCTCTCCGATCGGTCGGGCGAGCGCCCACAGTTCTCCCTCGCGTAGCCTCCTTCTTCGGCCGTTTTTCCTCGCGATGCGGTTCCCATGTGTCCCATCGCCAATCAGCACCCCATGACAATGCACGGGAAGCTGGGATTCCATCTGCCAAAACTTTTTCATTCCTTCCAGCTGTCACCAGTGCCTCGAACTTACCGGGGCGCTCTCACTGATCCCAATTGGCACCGGGCCATGTAGGAGGAGTTCGACGCTCTGCTGGCCAATCACACATGGGATCTTGTACCACGTCCTGCTCGGGCTAATGTTGTTATTGGCAAGTGGGCCTTTAAGCACAAGTTTCATGCTGATGGTTCTCTGGAGCACTACAAAGCGCGATGGGTGCTTCGCGGGTTCACTCAGCGACCTGGGATTGATTTTTCTTAGACTTTTAGTCCTATCATCAAACCAGCCACCGTCCGTACCGTGTTGTCCCTGACTCTCTCTCGTCATTGGTTGATTCATCAGTTGGATGTGAATAACGCTTTTCTTCACAAGACGCTTTCAGAGACAATCTACTGTGCTCAGCCTGCTGGCTTTGAGGATACCGCCCATCTTGATCATGTTTGTTGACTGAATCGCTCTCTGTATGGACTTAAGCAGGCTCCTCATGCTTGGTACAGTCATTTTGCCTCTCACCTGCTGCAGCTTGGCTTTGTGGAAGGCAAGACCGACACTTCCTTGTTTGTGTACCACCACGACGACGGCATGGTCTATCTTCTCCTGTATGTGGATGATATAGTCCTCACGGCGTCTTCGACACCTCTTATTTGTCGCACTATTGTTGCTTTACAGCGGGAGTTTTCGATGAAGGTTCTTGGTGAACTTCATCATTTCTGGGTATGCATGTTCAGCGGTCTGTCTTAGCGTCAGTTTATGTTAGAGATTCTAGAGCGTGCTTGTATGACTGATTGCAAGTCTTGTTCCACACTAGTTGATACAAATCCAAAGCTGTCTGATACTGGTGGTGCCCCGCTTGTCAATGGGACTGATTTTCGGAGCCTCGCTGGTGCTCTACAGTATCTCACCTTCACTCGTCCTGACATTGCTTATGCGGTTCAGTAGGTTTGTCTACACCTGCATGATCCTTGTGAGCCACATCTTGCCACCTTAAAGCACATTCTGCGGTATGTTCGTGGCACTCTTCACTTGGGTTTGCATCTCCGGCCCTCTACTTAGTCGGATTTGCTGGTTTACTCCGACGCTGATTGGGCTGGTGGCGCAAACACCCAGAAGTCCACTTCCGAGTATGCAGTTTTTTTGGCGACAACTTGATCTCCTGGTCTTCAAAGTGACATACTGCAATCTCTCGCTCGAGTGCCGAGGTTGAGTATCGGGCGATTGCCAATGCCGTTGCCGAGGTCTTCTGGTTGCACTAACTTCTCGTTGAGTTGCATGTTCCTCTACGTTGCACCACCTTGGTTTATTGCGATAACATCAGCACCATCTACATGTCTTTGAACCCCGTTAAGCATCAGCGCACAAAACACGTGGAGATTGATCTGCACTTTGTTCGCGAGTGCGTTGCTACTGGTGATGTCCGCGTTCTTCATGTTCCGATGAGCTCTCAGTACGCCGACATTTTCACCAAAGGCCTGCCTTCTTTAATGTTCACGGAGTTTAGGTCCAGTCTGAACGTTCAAACTGCCGACGATCAGACTGCGGGGGCGTGTTAGAAGATGTGTATGTGCTGCATGTGCTGTGCGTGTACATGGGCTTTGGCTGTGCGCGAGGCCTAGGCCGGCTCCCTGCCGTGCCCTAGATGGATTAGGATGGATAACCTTATCCTTTGGTCGGTTGTGTTTCTATAAATCTTACCAAGAGCTATCTATATATTTGTACATGTTGTATACCCTAACCAATCTAATTATTCCACGTAATCCCTGTTGCTTTCAACTACGAGTAGGTTTGGCAGGCAGGAGCAATGCAGCTGATAGCGCCGTCGAGGGCGGCTTCAATATGCATTGTAGTTTTGATCAAAGTTTAGGCATGGTTTTAGGTGTACAGACTTGACGCATCCAGCAACTCCAGGACGGTGGATCAAGAACTGCCACCCGGTCATCCCCAGTACGAGATCGAGTAGGAATCGAAGGCCCCCACTCGCAACCACCCGACGTGCCCCGCCCAACGGCCCGAGCCCCCTCCCTCCTCACTGCTCAGCTCATCCCGATGGAATCGAAGGTCGTTGGCGCCGGCGGTTACGATGCAGTTTCTGGCCCCGACCGCGGCGCCGAAGCCGCGGACCCGGTGACGCGCTCGTCCCCCGCGGCGGTCGGCCGGCGGGGACGACGAGCACGCACGCCGTTGAGGTGCCCTTATCCTCCCACATGGATCCGCCTCACGCTCAATCGCTCCCATTTCCATTGGTCCCCCGCCACTGTACGTGCGCTTGTCCCCTGGACCCCCCCGGACCCCGGCGCCCGGGTCCCTCCTCCGTCCCCTTCTGCCTGCGACGTGCCTCGTCGCCGTCGTGGTTGATGTGAGGGTTGAATGCGATCGATCGGTGCCGCCCAGCCCGCCCTGCAGGCCTGGCCGCCCAGCCGGCCGGCCAGCCGGCCGCGTTTGGCAGGCAGGCATCAATTCATGGGGCAAGCATGTGATGCTAGCTACTAGCTACCAGCGACCAGCCTTCGCTGCGACACGGTCGATCTGCTCTCCTCCGCTCTACTCCCGAATGATGCCGATGCGGCCCGGGTCGGATGCCTGCAGGCCCCATGCACCACGACATGGGCTGCTAGGTTTGTCTACCTGACGAACAGTACACCTGCGTGGCCGGCGCCCTGTCTCGCCCGGAGCAAGGGCATGCTTCGTTCGTTCGCTCGTTCGTCGGTGGAGTTCGGTTAGATCCTCGGCACCTGTCGCTGTTCCAGTCGCTGCTGGCTGCGTGTAGCACGGACCACTGGCATCATATGTAATCTACACGCTCATATATGCAGCCGTATGGCACGACATCGTCTTTCAGTCCATCGTCCATCGATCCGGCGTTGTTTTCAGGCACCAACTGCCCTGCTGCTCTGAAGCGATGGCGAAATCTTCTTCTGCGACCTTGATCTGATGACGAGTATGTCGGGAAACAAGGAAGCAGGGGTGGAGCTGGTTCCCTGCCTGCGCCGCACCCTCTCGACAGCGCGATCCCGGCCGATGGCGATCGCTGGAGCGTCGCTCGATGCCTTCTCCGTCGACGGCATGGGCTTCATGTCGCCCGATCCTGACGTCAAACCGAGCACACGTCACCGATGGCGCTGTGTCCGTGTGAGTTGAGTTTCAAAAATATGGGCCCATTTGGATTTCCCCTCCAGCTAGCTGGTTCATTCCCACCCAGTCCAAAAGGCCCGCTAGAATGGGCCTTAATGCACACATGAATCAGCAGCACAAATCAACCGGGCCTCTTTTTAACACGAACTGGGCCTTTTTTGGATCTAATCGTTCGTGAAAGCCCAAACGCAAAGGGAAAATAAAGTAAGGAAACGGAGGAGGAAACAAAAGGCGGAGTAACCGGCGCCACCATCCTCGCCACCAACTCCCCCTGAAACACGGCTCCAGATCCGGCGGCCGGTGGCGTCCTCCCCGCGCGCCCACCCATCCCAACCAACGGCGCTGATCCCCTCCGCCATCTCCGTCCATCTTCCCATGTCCGTCTGACCGTCTCCATCGCCACCAAGAGGTAAACCACTGCCGCAGCTTTTCCCCTTCTCTTCCCCCTTCCCTCCACTCCCTCGCCTCGCGCCGTTTGGGTCTCGATCTCATCTCACGGGCGCCACCATGGCGGGCCAGCGGCATGTCGGAGGCGGAGGGCGCGCCGGAGGCCGGTGGCGGCGGCAGCTTCGGAGGCAAGGAGCAGGACCGGTTCCTGCCGATCGCCAACATCAGCCGCATCATGCGCCGCGGGGTGCCGGACAACGGCAAGATCGCCAAGGACGCCAAGGAGTCCGTCCAGGAGTGCGTCTCCGAGTTCATCAGCTTCATCACCAGCGAGTGAGTTGTTCCGATCGCCTTTGATCCGATCCGGGTCCAAACTGTCCGTCCGATGATCCCAGATGCGAACCTCCGAAGCGCCACCTCTGATCGAGTCGTCCGTGATTTCTGCAGAGCTAGTGACAAGTGCATGAAGGAGAAGCGCAAGACCATTAACGGCGACGATCTGATATGGTCCTTGGGCACGCTCGGCTTCGAGGAATACGTCGAGCCCCTCAAGCACTACCTCAAGCTCTACCGGGAGGTATCTATCAGATCTCCCCGTTTTTCTCTCAGGCTGTTTACTGTTGTGTTCGTTATGTGTGGAACTGCTAGGGCACAATGTGGGTCTTTAGGATTTCTAACTTGCACTAGGAGCCCTATTTATGTTTGTTTCCTGTTATGGGTGCACATAGTTATACTTGAGCTTCTGATTGGCAAGGAAGGGCGATGTAACTATGCATACTGATGTTTCTGTGGGTTGGGAATTGCTTGTGTCTCGTTAATTAGATGCAAAAGAGGGCTGTTGATGTGTGTACTCATCAAGGGTTGACTCTAGTGTTTTTCCCCCACACGGGATAATAGGGTTGGTTTAACTGCATTGTGTTGATGAATGGCTGGATAGAGTTGTCAACATCAAGATAATATGCTGGTGGAATAAACTTTCTTGGATATCAAGGTCTCAAAGCACACGCCTTTAGGTCTATGGTCTACCCTGTCTATTAACAATGAGGTGAGAAATATGAGCTTACATAACTAAAATAGTCCTTGTTTCCAACCGAAAGCATCTTGATGCATGATAATTGTGAAATTGTTAGATCTGCAATTAGACTACTGAACGGATTGAATTCTCAGTTTAACCACGGCTAAAAACAGTTTTTATTTCCAAATGAAAGCATCTAGATGTATGTTGGTTTGCAAAGTTGCCAGAATCGTGATTAATAAACTGCTAAAACAAATAGATTACTCAGTTTCACCTTGGCCAAAGTATAAATCTTTGTGATTGCCGGCGTCACCTGTTGCATATGTTTGTGTAAGTTCATTCATTTGTTGTCTTGCATTGCCTTCCATATGTACCATTTCCTATAGAAAATTGAATTGTTTAAATCATTTTTCTCCTACGCTGATGGGTTGTTTTTGCTTTTGCCATGGAAAACGAACGTTGACTGTTGATGATCCTTGATGGCATTCAAGACTGAGGTAACCTTTGCAGTTGCTTATCTTTTTGAGTATTTGTAATTTATCATCTTTTGGCATGACGGTTGACTGAATTATCTATTCTTTTTCCAACATCTTTTAGGGTGACACAAAGGGTTCAAAATCTTCTGATCAAGCAGGAAAGAAAGAGATTTTACTCAGTGTTGAACCTGGATCATCGGTAATATTCACTACCTTGTGCCAGAATGCAATCAAACAATCCTCTTTTAGACATGTTACTTCACATCTTTTTTTTCTGTAACATATACAAAATAATGTATGTTTCTGTTTAGATTAGTGTCATATTAGTGCAATTTGCAATAGGCTACTCTGCATGTATTGCATGTCTCAGCTCCCCTGCTATGGCTCAAAATAGTCAAGTTAGCATGAGGTGTCCATTTAATTTGTATGGCAAAGTTTTTGGACTCACATAAGGATTCAGTTTCTGCTATGGCAAATCAGCATGCATGTCTATTTTGATCATTCTTCTTGTAATGTGAGACAGCATCTGGTACAGCAGCACTGTAACATACTGGCAGCAGGGTGCAAATGTTCATTGTTTGACCTGTATGTCAGAATGCTGTTCCAAGTTCCAACCTCCTATTGCCAGCAACTTTACTTGCAAACTAGAATCATTTGGTGAGCTACAGCAAGGAACTAATGTGCCACTGCTAATTTGGCTGTACAAACTGTACGATAAACAATATTTGGTAGCAAAATAATCCATTATGATCTTGAATTTCTTAAATGATTCTTATGGGTCTGCTATATTTGCTAATCTGCTGATAGACTAGCATCCGACTATCTGCAATGAAAAGACGCTGATTAACAAGACAAGTTGAAACCTGGGTAGATTTGTAACACTTTTTATCATTTGCAGAGGCATATCAGTTGGTAAATTGTTGATGACAGATTCTGAGCATAGACTTCACTGCATTGTTATGCCTTTATGTGCGCCTTGCTAAAATGGCGCAGAATGTGTTTTGACTGACAGTTTTATTTCTTGACAGTTTGATGGCCTGTAGGATGGAGGGCGATAGTGAGTGGGCAGCGAAGTGCTGTTTGGTCGATCATATGCCATAGTTGCTAGATGGCACATAGGATAGAGATCTGATGTTACTGTGAAAGCCCTCATCATTACTACCATCACTGCTCTCTGAGGAAGCCGCTCCAAAAACCTGTATTTGCGGATGTTTGGTCCTCATAAAATTATCCTCTTCTTTTAGTCGGGAGTCGTGGAGTACAAACCTTACTTCTTAGGTCATAGTTCAATCATAGTGAGCTGTATGAAATGATGAATCTGTCCAATCATGAATGAAATCGGAGATAGCTTGCACATATCCTGCTTGCTTCTCCTTTTGATCCGTGGACATCCCAAGCCCAATGACTGTCGTGCGACTGATTCCCAATGGGAAAAAAGGTCATGACCTGGGGGAAAGAGACTATCATCATAGCACTGCAGCCATGGACTCAGCTTGTGATTCACATAGTACAAACTGACAAATACCATGGCTGCAGCTAAGGCCCGAGAGTATCTAATAGCCAGTGGGTCAAAGTTTTGTGAGGGATGTCAGACTGAACTTGATCAGGTCCAGAACCGTGGTTAGGCTAATCCCAGTGGGAGTTTCATAGAGGTTTCATGCACATTAAATACGGTGACACATCAGCATATGTGATGACATAGCATGGTAGTTATGAAGTGAGAGAGGGAAAGAGTTTCATCAGGATGAAACTGTGTATACACTGTTTTCAAGAATATGAAACCTATTGAAACTTGCATTGGGGGCTATAGAGTTTCATTTCATCTAACCATATTCAATAACATGCCTCACAATTAAATGTCATGGGCATCCTATGAAATCGTGAAATGAAACTGTGCACTGGGATTCTCTATTTCATTTATGAGAATACACCTCATGGGATGATGTGACATCCTTGAAAACAGTGCAATGAAACCTTGCACTGGGACTAGCCTTATGTACTGTGTTTAGCTCTGGTATGGCATTGACTGAGCCGCACAAAGCCACCTACAGCATCTTCTTCATGGCTGATGCGCGGTTCTGACCGCGAGTACTTGTCAACTACGGGGCCCAAGGGCAGACTCAGACGCCCGTGCAACTGCTGCTTCTGCTTGCCGTCATCATCGCTCCAAGTACGAACACGTGCGGCCGTCATGTCTGCTAGGAAATTTACTAGAACTTTTACTATACGGCAGCTGTGTTTTCATCTCATTTTCATGTTGTTTTGAATTCAAGTTAGGTTCTTACATGGGTTGATTCACCACCTTGTGTCAATAATTCGAACAGTAAGATGCATCCACCATATATGAAGTTGCGCTATTGTTTCATTTTGGTCCAAAAGACTGCAAATGTAGCAATACGATATATGAAGTTGTATACTTTAGTCCAACAAGTTATTAGTCCAACAAGTTACAAACATAACAATACAATGCATGAACTTGCATAATACAATGACGTACAACCCGTCCTCGTGAAATTTTGAGTCCTACCATGTGTTGATACGTAGGTCTAAAAGGATGACGCCTCTGCAGCGATATGTATCAACTAGGGACGCGACTAAGAATTTTCCCTTCATTGTTTCAGTGAATGAGGATGAGGCCGTGGCCCAGTTGTGGCCCGTGGCCTTATATATATATTCTTTTCTTCTTTATTCTTTTATTTTAATAAACCTTTCTTTCTATTTTTCTTTTGTATTTCTATTTTTTATGTTCTTTCTCTTTTTTTACCTTTTATTTTCTTTTCCTTTTATTTTTACTTATTCTTTCTTTTCTTTTCTATTTTTTATTTCTTTTATATACTATTTCAACATTTGCTTAAAATATTGAATTAGTTTTTTCTAAAGTGGTTAATTAGTTTGATAAATATGTTGACACTGCAATAATTAGAGTAAATAAATAAAAAAATATAATAATAAAACAAAGATGCAACAAGGGTTGAGCGTGTCAGCCTTGTCCGTTGGGTGGTGTGATTCTTGAAAGAAGCCCTTATTAAGAAGCCCCTATTTTCCTTCATGGCAAAGAAACAACATAGCAAACTTGGACCTGGCGGAGGGGCCTACTACACTTTCCGTCGCTGTCAACCAACCCCGCTACTCCGCCAGGCTTCTTCGTAGTTTCCTCTTCTCTAAGATGAGTCTTACTCCCCTCTCACACCAGCGTCTGTTTCTTACTCTCTCACAACTGTTCAGGATGCCACTGTCTTCTTCTTGCTCTCTTACTGTAGCTATTACTCTTCCAAATCCTCTTCGCCGATCCATCTTATCCTTCCCCTCCAATGACACTACTCAGTGCAGGGCAAGTGCAAACAGATCTTGAGGTTGGTTCTTAGAGTTTGTGAAGTCGAGGGATCTGTCGTTGTCGTTGATGGAGGAAGCACTCCGAGAAGTAAGAGGCTGCATCAGAGGTACTTTCCATTCTATCTGCCCTCCACAATTTCTACGATTTGATGCAGAGATTCATTTTTCCATCTAATCAATTTGTGATAGGATAAACCTATACACTTTTGTGCAAGTAATTTTTACTTGGGACTACTCTATTCCTCTCGTAAGATGGGAACCATTTTAGTCTCTAGTTGTAGGCTAATACCCAAGCAGATTTTTTTTCTTTTATAAAGAAACCAATAGCCGAAGTAATTTTTATTTGGCACTACTTTACTAAAGATTCAGTTGAAAACTTTCTTTTATTTTGCTAAGCTTGGCTTAGTGCACATAAGATGCATAACATATTAGTAGTTTAGCATTTCAATTAGTATTTGAATTTCTTTTGTTGCTGTATCATTATCTTATTGTTAGTTTTTGTAAGAACATGTGATGTTCTAAAGAAAAAGAAAAGGGAGATACAACTCCTTTCAGTTGTTTCAGATGCAATTTTTTTATGACTATTCTACTATCGTATAGAAACAAAGCAAAGTGTTATTAGAGTAAATCTATGAATCCCCGTTTTCTCCTAGAGTAGGGTTCCCAGATAAGCATACCTGTTCTATAAGATTGATGGAAGTCGGCTATTTTAAAAAAATATTTACCACATAGATATTCTTCCATTAGTTCCTTATGTCACTGTGGAAAAATATTAGTTAATGGGATCGAACAAAACACTATCCTTGATTAATCAACTTTAAATTTTATGTCAAAACTTGAGTTTGCCTCCTTTTGTTATTGTGGTTGTATATATCTATATCAAGGAAATAATTAAGTCCTCTGTATTTCTTAAGCAATGTGTTGTTGTAGTACTTGTTATGGTTTTCCATTTATACCTAATACATCATTGTATTAGGGCTGGATTATGATTAGGGCCATGCCTCAAAAACAAAGGTCTGGAGTAGGGGTTAGGATAAAGACACGCTAGGTCTTGTCTCATAAGTGTTAGGATGATTTAGGCACCATACATCAGGCTAAAATATCTCAACCCTATCGTAGAGTTCATACATGATGAGTGTAACATCCCACTTTTTAGAGCATTTAAAAATACAATCTTTTCAAAAAAATTCTTTAATTATGATATAATCTTTTCCCCCAAATATTCAAAACACTCATGCAGTAAACCTATGTGTTGCATATGATTGATCTTCCCTAGGAACTCTCTTCTTAATTTATTCTCCAAATAGAATTCCCGAAACCCCTCCTTGATATTCAAATTTAATTTGAATATCTACTCTATCTAAACCCTTAGAAGGTTTCCGCCAAATCCTAGTCCCATCTCAACATTAACGAATTTAGTACTCCCTACCAAAGTCCTAATTTCATGCCTGTTCCAAGTCCCACTCTAGAACCTACTCAAATTTGAGTTCAAACTCCCATTCAAATAAAAGGAAAACCTTCTAATCTTGCTATGGGCTGCCAACCCTGAAAGAAGCCTGCCTCCTCTTCCAGCCCAGCCCAACCTCCACGCCATAGGCTGGCTCATCCCGGCCCGATGCTCAGCTCGGCGACCCTTCCTCTCGGTCCATTCCGCCATGCGGCCTAGCGCAGCGTTTCCGCTCGCCTCGGCCTGTGAGCCAGCCTAGCTCGCCTATCCTCTTCCTCCTCCCACTGACGCTAGTGCCACCGCCACTCCGGTGTCGCGCCGCCACACTGCAGCGCCACGCCACTGCGCTAGGAACATCTCCCCCGCCCGGCTTGGCGCCCAAGCTTCCCCCCTCCCTTATCCCATCCTGCCATCTCACCTTGCCAGCGCCACTGTTCCCGGCCGCCATTAGTGTCGCGACACTGTTCCTCGCCAGCCGCCGTACGTGCGCCTGCCCCGCTGGTGCTCCTCCCCTTCCTTGACCGCGAAGGCACTTGCCCCGTCAACCTCATCCATCCGCGCGCCGGGAGATCCCCCCTCTCCCCACCACCAGCCACCACACCTCACCGCCACCTGCCATGTCGCTCCATTCTCATCCACCCCCGGCGACGTGTCCTCACTAGCCGCGCCCGCCCGACCTATAAAAGATGCCTCGAGCCCTCCTTCCCCCGCTCACACCACGAGGAGGAAGAGATAGGTCGCGCCATTGTCCCCCAATGGCCGCGCCTCTTCCCCTCTCTCCCTCTCCCCCTACAACCCCCTAACCGAGCTCCCCTTAGCCCTCTCTCTCCTCTGGTGCTCGCCACGAGGGCAAAGGTGGCCAGAAATGCCACCTAGGCGTGCTCCGGTGAGCTCCCGCGGCAGCGCCCCCCCGGGAGGGGGGGGGAGGGTGGCAGGGCGGCGCCGTGCCGTCCCAGCGGACGAAGGGGCACGCCGCCCCCTCTCGTTCCCCTCCGTTACCACCCTCCTCCCTGGCCCGTGGGCCCCCCGGCTAACACCATCCCACCCCACCATCAACCCTACCACCCCTTCCTCCCTAGACCCAGTCCTGGTGCACCAAAGACCCAACGTCTCCCACAGTCCACCGGCTCGTGGACATGGTCCACGCCACAGTAAATAGCAGCCCCACCGCGCCGCGTCAGCGCTCCCCAAATTGCTAAGTCCACCCTCATATTGTACATACAAACTTGTTTCAAGCCCTTCCTATATTCCAAAAATTCCTAGAATATTCCCAAAAATCCCAAAAGCCCATTCATATCTTCCTTTACTATAATTCACCTTATATGAGTTCCTTTTCCATCTTTACTAAGTTCTTAGAGCCCAACCTTATTAGGAAAGATGCCGCACCGCCTCCACCCATCGTCGTGCCCTATCCCTTAGTGCCGGGCCGGGTTAAAGTCGAGCATGCCGTGCGGCCTCTAGCCACGTTACCCGTGTTGTTAACAGCACCCAGCTGGCTGTTCCTTGCTGCCATATCGTCACCACGAACCCCTATCGCTGCCACACATCTGCTTGATCTTGCCCAACCGCAACCCCTTAAGGATCCCGGGAATTCACCTTTAATTATCAGTAATTCCCAGAATACTCATCCTTTTCCCTCCTTTTAATTTTCGAGGAATTGATTACTGTACTATTTTATTGATTGTTATTTTATACGCTTTTGCCAGCCGATAGATGACCAGACTCTGCCTGAAGCCGAGGATCCAGAAGGCATGAAGCCAAGAACCCTGGTCACCTAGGAAACGTTAAGTATTTTCGATGAAGACAAGTCCCGACTCCTAGTCCATGTTTTATACTACTGAGTGCGAGAGTAATAATATTGCCAACTTAATTTGACATGCATTTCTTTTTAGAGTATTTTCAATTACGCGCCTGCTAGATATACCCCAAAAGGACATAATAGTCCTTTTGCTATTGAAATGCCACATGCTAAACCCTAGATAAACTACACCCCTATAAGCCACCCTATATTAGATATGCTAAGCAGTAGAGTACGCCCCATAAAGGGGATAATACACCTGTTGGATCCTCTATGGAGAGGAACTAACAAAATATCACCTTCTATATAACAAATGCTTAGGAAGGGTTTTCTCTTTGGGAATGCGTGAGTTAAAATATAAAGTAGCAGTAATGACAACCCCTAGGGTGTGTTTTGGACCTGGGAGTAAGGGGACTGCCTTAGTGGAGGTTACTTTGTCCCAGAGCTTATTCCGGTCACATAAGGTCCGGTCCATTGGGTGAGTCTTTCTTGTGAAACGTACAACCATATGTGCCAAAAAGGTACAGCCTTCGGGAGTGCGTGTTTATGTGAGGTCTTGGTGCAAACCCCGCTAGCTGAATCTAGTCATCCATCCCAAGGGGCCAAGGTGGCCAACGGATATGCTGGAGCAGGACCTTCGCAGAGTCCCAGGTCTGGTCAGCACGGGTTGATTGTTTGAAGGGTCGAAGACCCTGAGGGCCGGAGGCCCTATTTATATTTTTTATGCACATTTCCCGGGAGAGGATCCGTAAGGTGGATGTTTGTGGCCCCTATTTAGACCCTAGTATATCCGTGGATAGATCTAGAGAATGCTATCCAGAGATGGACGCGGGTGGGTATGAATCTCGTAGGTCAGCACTGCCTTTTCGCGAGGGTATGGGCTGATCAGATGTACAGGGAAAATGTACACCTCTGCGTAGAGTATGATCTATTCGAATAGCCGAGGCTCACGGTCACGAGCCCACTAAGTAAAAACCCCCATGATTACCTCTTGAAGCTTTTTGGGAAAGGGATTAGTATTTGGAAATACTGGAGGAAGGTCAATGGACTGGAATCTAGAATAAAACTTGGGACTGGTAGGGGAGGTAGTTTTTCCCCTCTAGGACCACAACTTTCATTCTATAAAATAATAGTAACCTTCTTAGAGAGTCTTTACAAAACTCACATTTCAAAATTCACCTTGCATACGAGAGATGCTTTAGGCTTAGGAATATACCCATTAACCTCTTCCTTATCCACATCCTGGAATGCATATAATTACTTAGTAAATTTTGGGACTTGCTGAGTACCAACCATAAGTGTACTCAGCCTTGCTTTCATCATACAGGTTTAGGCCTCCAGGTGTTTAGACCATCTTGTTAGTGGATGGATACCACTTCACTGTGCTAAGGTGAAAACCTTTTCTTATTACATTATACGCCTTTTTATTATTTGAAATACTAAATTGTGATGATAACTGTATTAACCTACCGATCCAGGGACTAATACAGGTGATCAGCGGGAATCCCGAAGGGAGATCCCCACAATGAGAATAGTCGATCTGGTTCCAGAAAATATCTCAACCCTACCGTAGTCTCAATTCAGTAAGTATGATTAGTTATAGAGATTGAAATAAAAGAAAGAATGCATGAAAGCAAAAAGGAAAAAATATCTTGCACCTTACATTGTCAGTGTATAATGTTGATGAGCTGCAACAATTCTACCAATTGGAATTTGTGATGCATAAGCAAACTATCTTCCACATCATCATATGAGATCCATTCTAATTCCTCATTAGATTTGCGCATATGGAGCTTAGCCTCGGATGGCTAAGTACTCTTTCCGTCCCAAATTAGGCTCATACCTTTTACTATATATTTAGATATAATATATATTTAGATGCAAACTATATGGATCTAGAAAAATCAAAATGACTAATAAATTAGGACTGAGAGAGTAACAACTACTCCATCCATCCCAAAAAGAATGATATTTTGGCATTCAAAATTTATCCAAAAAGAATGACGTTTCAGGATTTAAATCTTATGCATACATAATCTGGCATGTTGATCTCGTGTATGCATAATTAAATGGAAATATATTTTCTCCATTTTCTATATGCACACTGAACTAATTAAGGGTAGTACATGCGTATTTTTCATTCACCCCTATGTTAAATGAGATAAGTTTGAATAGGACTCGGCTTGGTCCTTATCAGATATGGCGCAAGGGCTGGCGCAAGGTTCCAGAAGATAGAATCCTAGGAGGATGTAACACCCTTGTAACCGAATAGGAGATAGTTAGAGATAGACTAGTTTGATCAGATCAAGATGTAACTTATCTCCATGTAATTGTGTAGTCTTGGTGCATATATAAACACGGAACCATGGGATGCGAGTTTGCTAACCATGTTTACCAAATTACTCTACACTTTTACATGGTAATCAGAGCCATCTTCATCTAAAAAGCGTCGACTGTCATGGCGACATCTTCTTCCTCGACGACAACATTGGCGCCACTCGGCCCCCAAGTCACCGAGAAGCTTACCAGAGACAATTATGTCCTATGGAAGATGCAAGTTCTTCCGCCCATCAGAGGGGCACAGCTATTGGGAATCCTAGAGGGATCCGTCAAAGCCCCATCTGAATTTCTGGAGATCATCAGAGAGGACAAGTCCAAGGAGATTGTTAGCAACCTGGCGTATTCCTTATGGCTGGCGCAAGACCAGCAGATCCTTGCTTTCCTTTTCAACTCGGTTACAAAGGATGTGCTTGGATAGGTAGCAACTCTTTCTTCATCTGCAGAGGTTTTGGCGGCATTGGAGAACATGTTCTCTGCCCAATCCAGAGCAAAAGTAACTCATCTACGGATGCAACTGTCAACTCTCAAGAAGGGAAGTATGACGACCTCAGTGTACTTCAACAAGATGAAAGCAATCGCCGACGAGCTCGCTGGCGCTGGTAGAAAAGTCGAAGACGACGAGATGATATCCTTTATTCTCACTAGTTTGGATAGTGAATATAATCCTATTGTTACCTCTGTTATGGGTCATCCTGATGAGATTCCCTTGAGCGAACTGTATGCTCAGGTGATGGCGTATGAGACAAGGCTGGAGATGCTACGTGATAATTTTGGCATCCAGTACACATCATCTGCAAATGCTGCATCCAGAGGCCATGGAGGTAACTATAACCCACGTGGTCGTGGGAATTTTGGCTGGGGCTATGGAGCAAATCGTGGCGGCAGAAGCTATGGTGGCGATGATGGTCGCCAAATGTTCAGGAGCGGCGGCCAGGGAAATAGCAAGCCAAAGTGCCAGATATGTGACCGGCCAAACCACACAGCAAGGGAGTGCTGGTATAGATATGATGATGATAACCAGGCAAACAACAACAAGACATCCAACTCCGGCCTTGCTGCAGCCTACGGGATTGATACAAACTGGTATGCCGATAGTGGAGCCTCAGATCACATTACTTCAAATCTGGAGAAGTTGACTGTGCAAGAGAAGTACGTCGGTCGAGATCAAGTATACTCTGCAAGCGGCCAAGGTATGAGGATTAATAATATTGGTCACTCTATTTTGCAAACCCCATATCACAATCTGTTCTTGAGAAATATTCTTCATGTACCTAGCTCACATAAAAATCTTGCTTCCGTCCACCGTCTTGCCCTTGGTAACAATGTTCTGTTTGAATTTCATCCAAACTTTTTCCTTATCAAGAATCGAGCAACGAGGAAAATTCTTCATCGAGGAAGATGTGAAGGGGGCCTCTACCCCTTGGTGCCATAAAAACCAGATGGGAGTTCAAGCAAAGAAGTTCTAGCTACGATCAGACCAACGACAGAATGATGGCATAGTCGTCTCAGACATCCTTCTTTTCCTATAGTTTCTCGTGTTCTTAGAGATCATAATTTACCCTTTGTTAGTAACAGTACCATCGAATCAGTGTGTGATTCTTGCCAAAGAGCTAAAAGTCATCAGTTTCCTTATTCTATATCGGAGAATTCCGCCCCTGCTCCTCTCGCTTTGATCCACTCCGATGTGTGGGGTCCAGCGCCCACATCTGTTGGGAGGTTCGCCTAGGACGTCAGCTTTATTGACGATTTCAGTTGCTACACCTGGATTTATCTTCTCAAAAACATATCAGATGTGTTCGATGTATTTCTTGATTTTCAAAAGCTGGTAGAGAGACAATTCGATAAGAAGATTCTTTCTATGCAAACATATTGGGATGGTGAGTATGAAAAATTAAATTCCTTTTTTCAAAAGAATGGGATAATCCATCGTGTTTCCTGCCCGCATGCACATCAGCAGAATGGGTCCGCTGAAAGAAAACATTGGCATATTGTAGAAGTCGGGCTAGCTCTTCTCGCTAAAGCATCCATACCGTTGAAATTCTGGGACGAGGCTTTTCTCGCTGCTACCTACCTCATAAACCGCCTCCCTAGCGAAGTCACCGATTATAAATCCCCTCTTGAGCTCCTGTATTATGAAAAACCCAATTACTCCTTTCTTCGCGTTTTTGGGTGTGCTTGCTGGCCGAATCTCAAACCCTTTAATGCTAGGAAGCTTGCCTTCAGATCCGTCTGATGTGCTTTTCTTGGGTATAGCTCGCTTCACAAAGGTTACAAGTGCCTAGATATATCAACAGGATAGGTTTATATCTCTCGAGATGTTATCTTTGATGAAGAAATCTTTCCCTTTGAAGCGCTGCATGAAAAAGCTGGGGCAAGACTTCGTTAAGAAAATTTAATTCTTCCTTCACATCTTTGTGCTAGCTATGGGGGAGCAAATAGTGATGACTTGATATTATCCAACTCTCATAACAATTGTTCTAGTGTTGATGATGCAGCACAGGAAGCATACAGGAATCAAACTGGCGTCTTAGGTGATATTCGAGGTGCTAGATGTAGCGCTTTACCTGTTCTAGCTAGCGGACACGACTCTGCGGAAGACCAATATGATTTTCCTGCATCGGTCGGCGTAGACTCCCGTGAGGATACTCCGTATCAGCCCAACACGGCATCTCCCGCGTCCTCTGCCGGGTGTGTCCGCTCCGGTCTGGCGCCAGGCATTTCTGCGCTGAACTCTGCCTCCGCGTCAGCGCCGGGGGGAGAGCAGCAGCAGCCCGGATCTTCTGCGGGCACTGACGAAGAACAACAGCAGCAGTAGCAGTGGCGGGTCATCATAAGATTCCAGCGCGGCATTTTTAAACCCAAAACTTACACTGACGGCACTATTCGGTATACAGGGTTCTGCTTAACTGGGGAACCTGATTGCCTGATCGAAGCTCTTGGTGATTCTCAATGGATTCAAGCTATGGAGGAAATTTATGCGCTACATGACAATAAGACGTGGCGACTGGTACCGCCCAAGCAAGGTGTAAATCTTATTGACTGCAAATAGGTTTACAAGGTAAAAAGGAAGTTTGATGGAAGCATCGATCGATATAGGCTCGCCTAGTAGTCAAGGGTTTTAAGCAAAGGTATGGGATTGATAATAAAGATACCTTTAGCCCCATCGTAAAAATTGCTACTGTTCGCTTGGTCTTGTCTATAGCTGTTGCAAGAGGATGGTGCCTACGACAGTTGGACGTTCAAAATACGTTCTTACATGGCATTCTTGAAGAAGAGGTATACATGAGACAACCGTCAGGCTTTGAGGATTCGAAGCATCCTGATTTTGTTTGCAGGTTAGACAAAGCATTGTATGGATTGAAACAAGCCCCGAGAGCCTGGTATGCTCGGCTTAGGTCAAAGTTGTATGATCTTGGGTTTAAAGCGTCAAAGTTAGATACGTCCTTATTCATCTATTCAAAAGGAGGCATTACAATTTTCATGCTTATATATATGGACGACATTATTGTCACTAGCTCATCGCCTAAGGCTGTAACAGCTCTACTGATGGATCTTAGAGAGGAGTTTGCTCTCAAGGATCTTGGTGATCTAAATTACTTTCTTGGTATTGAAGTTCAGCCGATGCAAGGTGGTATTCAATTATGCCAAGAAAAATATGCAAGGGATCTCCTGACGAGAGTTGGTATGTTGAATTGTAAAGAATCTCCAACTCCATTATCTTCGGCCGAGAGGATGTCAAAGGAAGATGGAGAACCGCTGTCTCCTGGAGATTCGACTTGGTATCGAAGTATAGTAGGAGCATTGCAGTACTTGACTCTCACCCGGCCGTATAGCACTTGCTGTCAACAAAGTCTACCAGTTCCTGCATGCACCGACGACTTCTCACTGCAGTAAAGAGAATTTTGAGATATGTTAAAGGTACGATCAGTATGGGGTTGCGTATTAAAGCATCAGATTCAGTCCTAGTCAGTGCCTTTTCCAATGCGGATTGGGCAGGATGTGTTGATGATCGACGATCAACAGGAGGCTTTGCAATTTTCTTTGGACCAAATCTAATCTCCTGGAGTGCGAGAAAACAGCCTACGGTCTCAAGGTCCAGTACAAAAGCTGAGTATAAATCTCTTGCTAATGCTACTGCCGAATTAATCTGGGTAGAAGCCTTATTAAAGGAATTGGGCGTTAAATACCAAATTCCCTGCTTATGGTGTGACAATCTTGGGGCAACGTACCTTTCAGCGAACCCAGTATTTCATGCAAGGGCTAAGCATATTGAGATTGATTTTCACTTTGTTCGAGAAAGGGGAAACAATTAGAGATTCGGTTTATACCCTCAAGAGATCAATTGGCAGATGGCTTCACAAAAGCACTTGCTACTTAGAAGTTTGAGATATTCAGACACAATCTTAACATGGTTAAGAAACTAGGTTAAGATTGAGAGAGGCTGTTAAATGAGATAAGTTTGAGTAGGACTCGGCTTGGTCCTTATCAGATATGGCGCAAGGGCTGGCACAAGGTTCCAGAAGATAGAATCCTAGGAGGATGTAATACCCTTGTAACCGAATAGGAGATAGTTAGAGATAGACTAGTTTGATCAAATCGAGATGTAACTTATCTGCATGTAATTGTGCAGCCTTGGTGCATATATAAACGCGGAACCGTGGGATCCAAGTTTGCTAACCACGTTTACCAAATTACTCTACGCTTTTACACCCTAATCCGTTTGAAAAATCTCAAAAAATTATTCTTTTTAGTACAGAGGGAGTAGCCGAGCAGGTCAAATTTAACTGGGGATGTGAACTTGAACGGGTCTAAAACCGCGGTCATGTATTGTGTTTAGCTCGGGTACGGTATTGACTGAGCAACCCAGCAGCGGCTTCTTCAATCTTCATGGGCTGATGTACGGTTCTGACAGCAGTTTCTTGTCAACTACGGGGCCCAAGGTCAGACTCACACACCAGTGCAACTGCTGCTTCTGCAGTTCTGCTTCCCTCTGCATCACGTGCGGCCGCCGTCATGTCAGCTTCGTCTCGCACAGGAAATTTACTAGAATTTTTACCAGGACACCTGTATTTTTCATCTCCTTTTCATGTTCTTCTGAATTCAAATGAGGTTGCATGACCAGCTCAAACTCAATTACTGTATGTTTTCCAGCCCCACAAGTCAGTGCCAGTAGTTTATGATAGTCTCAATGCAAGAAGGAACTGTTCAATGTTCGTGTTACCATGGTCCAGGCTTAGCGCCGCACGAAGAATATCATTGCACGGCTCCCCCCTAGTTCTTCCCTGGACACACGCAATCAAATTCGTGGCAGTGACGGCCCGTCAGCTAGCTACTTCAGGCTACTTCTCTCTCTCGTCCTCTTCTCCTCCCCTTGAACAAACGCGAGCCTGCCAAGACTCGAGCCACACACAGCAATGTCGTCGACGGAGGATGAGAAGGCCAAGCCCGTGACCGTGAAGATCATCGAGACGGTGTACGTGGAGGCCGACACCGCCGACGACTTCAAGTCTGTCGTCCAGAGGCTCACCGGCAAGGATGCCATCGCCGAGCCAGAGGAGGAGGAAAGCGGCAGGCCTGCTGCATCGCAAGATGCTCAGAGCAGGATTGGCCAAGGCCACGGTTCTCGTGGTGATCATCACAAGGCAACTGGCGCCTCCGGCACAAGGCAGAACGGGTGAGATCAATTTGTAACTGAACACAAGAGAATTCTGCGTAATTTATCATTCATGCAGGGTATTCTGCTGTTGATTTCATTTCTCTCTTGTTCTCCCCTTCTGTTTTTCTTTGTGCAATTGCTAACGAAACAGTAGTATTTCGTCTAAATCTTATTCTTATAATACATATTATGAAATATGAAAACCAGCCTTGCAGTAGCTTATGTGTATACGGTAGTACAATTTTACTTCATGTTTAGATCATCAGCTATCTGTGGCAGTCATTCAACTCGTTGTTCAACCTGAACAATATCTATTCATTCACGCATCAAAGGAAGTAGTTAGCACAGCAAGTAGCGGTGCAGAAAATTATTCGGTAAGAACTTCATCAAAACCGAAAGAGAGATTATTTAGACGCATTTTGTCATTCGTTGATGCGTGATGAACTCCATTGTTTGTTCAACGAACGAGGGAGACTATGAGACTTTCTTATCCGTTCTGTAGTTGCCCGCAAGTCTAATGCACTGCCTCACCTCACAGCCTCGCACAGCAGTATCCCTGTTACCCACTGCAAGTTGAAGGAATAGAAGGGCTGACGTGCCTGTTCTATATTCATATAATTTTATCCCTATTGTTGCTTTCGTTCAACAACTTAATTAATTTCCTACTGTCCCAGCTAATTCAAATCTGGACTTTCAGAACAGGCATGATAAATGCACTCCAGGTTAACACACACACACACACACACACACGCACACACTCTATTCCGTTCAAAATTACAAGACATAGTACTTCATTCCTTAGGATAGGCCTTTCACTATCATTTTTTTGTTTATATATAGCTTTATACAATATAAAATCAATATTATTATATCCGTACTGAAAGATACTCACTTATGGTCATGATTTTATATCACGCAATGACACTATGTTGGATTAATCTTGTCTTAACAAAACGAAATACATCATATGCATGTAATTTCAAATTGAGAGAGTATGACATGGTACTAGAGTAGTAACGAGAACGGATATTAATTTTGGCTTTATTTCATCATATTTCAAGGAAAATTTAGACATCATCTACCAAATATAAGTAGCTCATCCGACGTGCACGCACGCGTACATGTGTGAGCATGCATGAACACGCAAGATTATACTAGAAGCGGTATATTATAAAAGTTTATTGGCCTACTGGCCGGCGGCGAAGGCGTCGACGGGGAAGGTCTTGGTGACGCCGGCGAGGCTCTTGAAGTGGATCTTCCCGGTGGGGGGGTCGTCGACGGCCATCTCGTTGACGGGCGGCCAGAGCATAAGCTCCTTGGCCTTGACGCCCTTGAGCTTCTTGATGCCCTTGGGCTTGATGTAGCCGGTGATCTCCACGTCGTAGCTCACCTGCTTGCCGATCTTGCTGAACTTGTGCTCCACCTTCTTGCGCTGGTTGATCCACATGTACCCCGTGTCGCGCACGAACCCGACCTCGGTCACGTCCTCCAGCGGCAGGAGCCCCAGCGGCAGGCCGAACTCCTCCAGCAGCGCCACGGCCATCTTCAACCCCTCGTCGTGGCCCTTCTTCACCACGGCGCCCTCCTTCTCCGCCATGGCTAGGCTAGCTGTTCTTGGCGTGTTACTGATTTGCAAAATCTAGCTAATTTTCAGGCTGGCTAAAGCTTAATTAGTCGAGGTTTTGTTGATGAGGTGGTTTGTGTTTTGGAGCTGCGACGCATACGAGTTGTTTAAATAGGGGCGAGCCGGGACAAGCCGCAAGAGCGTGGAGCGATGTTCGCCTAGGATTCGCCGTTGGTTTCGGAGTCTAGCGAGGTGTTTGGACACACGCCATCGGCGTCGGGGGTTGGACTGCGCATCGGCGTCGGATTGTTTTGGGGGTTGCCAACACCGAGGGGCCGGCCGGCGCGCGCAATGGCATTGTTAGTTGCATGGTTTTAGAAGCACAGTATAGATGTAGCTCGACCTTCATGTTTAAAATCAAACCAAGAGATGCGTCGCATGTGAGCCGGTGGTCGACATTCCTATTAATTGTGTGGGCAGCAAACTATAAGATGAAAAAACATGCTATGGTCGAACCATTAGCATGAGAAAACATGCTGCACTATCTCTATCTATGAGCATCTTTGAGAAATTAATTAGACCAGCAAATGTTGAGAATTTGAGATTTAACGAAGTCACAATAGACGTCTGGAGCACCTCATCTACGATTGGAAGAATAATGTAGTTTACTTCCTAGAGTAAATTCAAGAAAATATGACTTTCGACTTCAGACGAGCAGGTTTCACCAAAAAAACTAAAATACTAAGCAAATACACAATTCACTGAGACATGGTACACATAATAGTTTTGCTATATTTATTTATTGCTCAAGCGGATTATTTTTAAAATTTTGTTTAAGTAAATGGATGCTTATGTTCAAAGCAAATAAGATATTAAGGAGTCATTTGTATCATCTAGAGTTAATATAAAACTGCTAAAAAGCAATTAGTCCAAACAGCCTAGTTTATGTCCAGTTTGTAACTATCCAGCCTTTGTAAAAAGCTAGTATAAACTAAATTCCTCCCGCTATTGCAGGTTATAATAAGCTAGGAGGATCTAAACATGACCTAGTTCGCTACGGATGTGCTTCAGTGCAATCAATTATTCTTGAACCATGGTTCAGCAACCAGAATGAAAAGGACGTTTCCGCCAAAAACAAACAAAAAGAAAACCACCAAAAGCGCGGCCGTCTAAGCTCAACGAGCCGTGTAACCACACCAAAACCTTGCCAACACACTACCGCCCAGACAACCCAATATCTGCTGGGATACACCAGAGATGAGATCATGAGATGCAGCTTAATTAGGCATTCAGACTTGCAGAGTTCAGAGCCGATGCATGCGGCCGATTTTTGCCAAAAGGCTTGCAACAGCTATGCCGCTCCCGTCAGTCGTCCAATCCTCCGGTCGCGTAAGCAACTTCTAGCGAAGCATGCAGGAAGGAAAGAATTATTAGGCAAACATTGCAGTGGGTCGTCGCCGCCAGAGAAACGGTCGATCCAAATCAGTGACCCGGCCGGGCAGCTTAGCCGGCCGCGGCTTCACACGATGGCCGGCGGCGCAGCACTGTTGACGACCTCGGCCGACGGCCTTCACGCCACTGGTCACCCATTTCTTTAGACTGTTCCGTCAGCTTGTGCGCGGTGCACGGTTCGGTAAGGCTGTCCGCACCGGGGACCTCTAAACGATCCTCCAGTACCGCAGTAGCAGAAAAAACCCTGCACTGCGGTACTGGGAGGCCTCCAGTACGCCAGCGGACGGCCGACGGTCCGCTACTTCTAGCGGACGCCCAGGGCGCCCGCTACTCGCCTCCCAAGGCCGCCAGCCTCAACGCCCACCCCCCTCGCGCCTCCGCTCGGACTCATCACCGCCGCTGGACCTCCGTCGGACCATGTAACAGCCTGGGTGCTTAAATAGTGTTTTAATCGTAAGAGCAAGTTCTTTATGCTTAAAGAAAAGCTTTGGCAACTTTTAGGCAAAGTCCAAGTTTTGGGGCTCTCTATCTAGAGGTTTCCAATGTCATCTTGAGATGAGCCCTATAACAAAGTTTTAGAGCTTCGGGACCTTAACAACTTTGCTTTAAGGAGCAAGTTCGAAATCTGTCCCGAAAGCCTTCAAAATCCAGGTCAAAGTTTCGTAGTTTGGTAAACTCAGCCTCTTTAGCCATTCCGGCTAAGTCTGGGAATCAGCCTGACCTGGTACCTTAGGGCGGGTTTATCATTGGAAAGTTGAACAGAACATCAGGAAGTCCTTTTGTAGAAGTTGGAGAATAAAGTTCCTACAACAACTTTGCTAATTGGACCTTGGTCCAATTCACCTCCGAAGATTTCCAAATCAGCAGCTCAAATCAGCCCCAACCCCTGAAAATTAGTAAAACCGCCGTTTTTCCCTAAGTCCTGAAACCGGTATTCCTCCAAACTTTGGAGCTTTGAATCTCCAAATCCACCGCGTTTTTGAACTCGGTCAAATTACAAAAGTTGGACCTTAGTCTGTGTACTATAACTCTTGTAAAGTGAGTCAACGTGGCGCAGTTTGAAAATCGGGAGATCAAGAGGCTGGAAGATGGGCCCGGCAAAGGATCACGCGGATCTGTCGGCCAGACAGCGCTAGAGCGCACGAGCGCCGTGCTCAGAACGCCGCCGCTGCGTTGCGTGATCTCACCGGCGAGCGTCGCCACGCCCAGTCGCCGGCCGCGACAAGATAGATCAGTGCGCCTCTTTCCCAGTCGCGCGTAGAAGAGCCCTGCAGATCACCGGCGAGCGTCGCCACGCCCAGTCGCCGACCGCGACAAGATAGATCAGTGCGCCTCTTTCCCAGTTGCGCGTAGAAGAGCCCTGCAGACCCCTCCGCCTCGTCTCGTCTCGCCCGAGGCCTCGCCGGCCACGCCAGGCGCACTGCCTGCAGCTCCGCCGTCGCCCCGGCCACTCTGCGACCGAAGACCGGCCGCTGCCACACCGGTACCGTCTCGCCTCCTGCGCGCATCCGTCTCACCCGGATCCCCGGCCACGCGCCCCAACGCCTTTTGGCCCTTCCGTCACACTCATTCGCGCTGCCCGCGCGCGCGCCCCGCGACGCTACTGTCTCCGCCAACCGCCGTGCAGGTAGTGACAGCTCCTTCCCCTGCCTTGCCAGTAGTGTGCCCCGGCAGAGCCGCTAGTCCCGCGCATGCTCGCGTCACATCGATCGCCCTGTCACCTCGCCTGCAGCGTCCTTGCCCGCAGTGCCCTTCCCTCCTTCCTGTCCGCCAATGGCGCCGCCGCCATGGATGGCCGCGACCCCACGCTCACGCAGACCTAGCAGATCCGCGTGCCCAGCAAACCCGCTTTGCCCCCAGTCCAAATCCTTGCTGCCCAACCAGGGCAAGATTGCGTCCGAGCTTGCCAATGGAGACGCCGACCAATCACCGCTGCGGCGGAGCACTCCTTTTTCTCCCTCGATCTTATCCTCTTGCCGCTCGAGCTTGTTTTCTTCCTTCGAACACTTCCGCACAGCTATAAAAGGGGTACCGAAGCCTCTTACTGGAGTTCCCTTCGCCACCACCGCTTTGCCGCATTGCTTGCTTTGTTCTTCTCCATCGCACTCGCCGTCGCACACTCCTCTGCTTCGCGCTCAAGCGCCGCCGCCTGAGCTCTCTGTGGAGCTCCCCCTTCCGCCCAACACCGCGCCTTGCCGATCCCACCAACTGCTTGGCCATCCTTTTGCGCAGCGCTAGAGCTTGCTTGTTGTCCACAAGAAGCACCGCCGCCGCTGAAATGCCGTCGTTCCTCGTTCCGCCTCAGCTTGTTTCTTCTCGACCCTGAGACCTCGTCAGTAGGACCGAAGGTGAGATGATGATCCCCTTCCAGCTCGCACAACCCCTGTCCGTCTTGCCCGAGTGCTGTCCGCCTCGCTCGACTCGTCCGAGTGCTGTCTGCCTCGCCCGAGGGCTCGGTTGTGTCTTTTTCTTTTGACTGAGGGTATCTGTGTAAAATTCCGAGAACTTCTTTGTGTTAAATCTGAGGACCCCGGTACAGTTATTTCTTAGATCTAAGGGTCAGATCGTAAGTTTTCCCCGATCCGACTCTTTTAACTTGTTCTAAATCGACAGAAGCTTGGAAATTACATCTTAAATCAAGGAAAAATCAAAAACATGTGAAATCACTTGGGTTGGAATCCTCGTTCTGAGTAGAATCCAATAAAGTGGGTTTCGCACCTTTTCCTGTAGTTTTGCTACAATTTTTGGGTTAAATCTTTGCAAATGTTGTTAAATCACCGTCTAAGTGTCTCACCCTTGCATTGCATTCCGTGTAGAGCTGAACCTCGCCGACGGAACGTACGAGCTGCACCCGGTGCCCGAAGACGAAGTTGTAGCTGAGCCGCCGCCTGCAGGAGCTGAGCTCGAGCACGCCGAGGACCAGTTCGCCACCGCCCTGCTCGAAGGCAAGCCCCGGAGCATAACCTAGTTTTTCTAAACTTGTGCATGCCTTCTGTTGTTATAAGTGTGCATTTACATTCCAGGAGTTATTTGAAACCGTAGATGCATTACTTAGTTTTCCTTTAATCTGAACACTAGTATGATAGGCCGAGTAGTTGCAATGTTTAAACAGGACTCGGTAAAAGTCGAGTGATTTCCTGTCACTCGCGAGTTATAGGAGTTGCTTGTTCTCCTTTTTGTTACAACTATAAGGATGATGGACGGGGCAGGGCCTTGTGAATTATTTTGGTGGTCGGTGGATTGCCCCGTCTGTCTACTTGAAATTGGTTTAAGGTCGAAAGGTGATGGTGTTCGTGATCAAGTATTTGAAAGTACTAATCTCATACCTAGTATGGGATGGGGAAGCCCAGTACCTGATTGAACCAGGACGTGGCGGTTCGATCCACTGTCTCTGGAATGAAGTTCCCTTGCGGCCGCATGTGGTGACAAGTGCGGTCATAGAATGACAGAGGCCGGGTCTGTGGAGCCTTGTACCAAGGAAAGTGAGCTCAACACAGGTCTAGGAATTGATGGGGATGACGGACAAAGGAAGCGACCCTTCGTGGTGCGTGGATGTCGTGAGATTAGGTTCGCCATGCATGGTTAAAAAATTCAAATCAGTTCATCTGCCTCTCACAGTTTGGGACTGATTGATCGCTATGCTACACTGAGTAAGAAAGAAACTTGATGGTGATGTTAATATGAATGCTTGTCATAAATTGCTTGGAAACTTTTGCTTGTTTAGTATAGCTGCTAACTTAGATTGGTATATGAACGTAGAACTTGTGGCTAAAATATTGAAAGTAACGACTTACTGTAGTCGCTTTTGGCAAAACAAACCCCTCAGCCAAAAAGCCTTGCATGTCTAGACATTGGTGGAGTAGTTATCACCGGTCAATTAAGTCTTGTTGATCATAGTTGCTCAGCCTTGCTTGTGGTACACCTTTCAGGTGATGTTGAAGCCTCTGAGTTTGCTGCTTGTGGCACTTGGCCTCCCCAGCTTCCTCCTGGGTGGACGGTCAAGTGGGATCCCTCCTCGAACGGTGATGACAGGGATCATTGATGTCATGATCGGCCTCATCATGAAATCCGACTTCGGTGTTAGCTTCCATTTGTCTTTTCCGCTGCTTAAGAACTCTGCAAACTTTGTTTGAATTTCGAACCTGTTGTTGTAAGAAATTAATGTACTTATTTAATTTTGGATGATCTATTTTATTCTCTGGAAATCTGAGCTCTGTTTTCTTGTGTGAGCTCTGTTTTCTCGGTCGTGTGTAGTGGTTTATCGGAGGAAATCTGACGGACTGCTGAGTTAACTTGATTAAAAGCATATGATCGCGTGTCAGGCGACTTAATTGTGCTTTAGCTAAGTTAATTAGGGTGGTTCCGCCACAGACCGTTGCTGCCGCTGGACTGCCACCGGTGGTTCTGTCGCCACCACCGCCGGAGGATCTGTCATCGCCAGATCCGTCGGGAAGGAGGAAGGGGTAGCGACGAGGAAGGAGGAGGGGGCAGCGGCGAGGAAGGAGGAGGGGGTGGCATTGGGAGGAAGGAGGAGGGGATCAGGGAGGAGAACGGGGCCGGTGGAGAGGAAGAGCCGGCGGGTGAGGTGGCGGCGGTGAGGATGGAGGAGGGGGCGGCGTTGGGAGGAAAGAGAAGGAGGAGGGGGAGGGGGAGGGGTGGCGGGGGAGAAGAAGGAGGAAGGAGCCGGTGGGAGAGAGAGAAAGGGGGGAGGAATGCGAGGCGGGTGGCGGGGAGAGCGAGGCATCGTGAGGGGAGGGAGGGGAACGATTGAGGAGAGGGGGGCAGGGGAATAAAATATAGGATAATTGGTATAGAGTATGGAATATAGAGTAACACTGGTGCGGGAGAAATTGGTATAGGGGAGAGAATCTTGATGACTAGGATAAAATATTCTTTTTAGAGGACGAAAATAGAGTATGGCGAGTGCGGACAGCCTAAGCCAGGTGGGTGCGTCGGTACCGGCACCGCCCGTCTGGTACTCTAGTCTGGTCGCGTTACGCGGGCTGAGCATGCGTGGCATTGGGCCCACACCATAGTTTTAGCTCGGGAGCAGCCAGTTGGCCTTTAGATTCCGATACAAGACGGGCCTTGTGTTGTGGCCTTGCCGGACCGGAGTCGGGACGAGAAGTGGGCCATTGATGTCACGTCATTACCTTCATTTTTTGTGTGTTAGTAACAAATTCCGAACTCGTCAAACCGATCGATGATCGGGGCAACAGATGGGAAGAAAATTGGGTGCATCCATTATGCAAAACACATCCGTTGCATACCCGATGCCGCCACATGACGCGTGGAACTTGACTCCATCCGACAGATCGTGTCCTGCCAAGGGTCTCATGAGCTCCTGGCTCCTCCTCACAGAAAACATCACCTCGGCTCGGCTTCCTCCCAGCCTGGCATTAAGGCAATCTCGGCTTAAGGAAACAAAAAAAGAAGGCTCATCTCTTCGTCTGGCACATGCGCGTCTTGTCGGTAGCCGCAATCCCATCGTCAGTCCGTCTTTTTTTGCCGCCTACCGCTACCCGTCCCTGTGGCGCCGCCTCCATGGAAGTCGCACATGCCAGCATGGTACGAGGTCAGGAAGACAACCCATCTTCCATGCTGGGAGGAGGTCAGGAAGAGGTGTCATTTGTGGTTGCTCCCCCTGTGCCCTAGCACATGATACAGGCTCACAACAGTCAACCTCAGATGCGCATGAGGATGATGCAGTCGCTGACTATGGTCATGGAGTCGATAGAGAGTAGCCATCACAGGTAGGGTCATCGCATGTTCATTGATACGATCATGCATAACATCGCATGTTATGATCATGCATAACATGCTTGTATAATTAATCATCATCTCATTTTACAACAGGTGCCAGATAAAGTTGGGATCACTCCTGAAGTTAGAATGAATTTTGAATCATAGGAAGAAGCCTTTGAGATGTATAACACATATGCTGGTAAGGTTGGGTTCAGTGTTAGAAAGAGCAATACAAAGTGTCGAGTAAATAGTAGTATATCTCAGAAATATATAGTTTGCAGTAGCCAAGGATATCGGGAGACCGAGTCATCAAAAGACACTATAAGAATGGGTTGCGATGCTCGTGTTCAGTTAGTGTTAGCAGAGAGGGCATTTGGATAGTGCAAAAGATTATAACTGATCATAATCATTATCTTGCTAGTCTAGATAAGTCGCACAAGCTAACATCCCAACGATGTATCACTGAGGCAGACAAGATGCTAATTGGCCAGATACGAGAAGCCAGGATGAAGCCAGCCCAGGTGTTTGAGTTCATGAAGCAGTTTTACGGAAGAGCCGACAAAGTGTCATTCGCAAAAAGTGTCAACAGAGAGGGGATTTGGATAGTGCAAAAGATTTTAACTAATCATAATCATTATCTTGCTGGTCCAGATAAGTCGCACAAGCTAAGATCCCAACAACATGTCATTGAGGCAGACAGGTGGCTAATTGGCCAGATACGAGAAGCCGGGATGAAGCCAGCCCAGGTGTTTGAGTTCATGAAGCAGTTTACGGAGGAGACGACAAAGTGCCATTCACAAAAATGGATTGCAATAATGAGATTGGACGCGAGTGCAAAAGGTACTTAGAAGCCAATGATGCATAGACACCGGTAGAATACCTGAGAAACAAGCAGATCCTACATTTTTTTATGTTGTTCAGGTAGATAAGAAAGATGGTCGGATAGCAAATTTTTTTTGGGCAGATGATCAATCTCTTATGGACTACAAATGCTTTGGTGATGCTGTGTCATTTGACACTACATTTCAGACTAATAAGTTTGAGATGCCTTTTTCTTCGATCCTTGGAACAAACCATCACAAGCAAACGATAATCTTTGGAACTGCATTGATATTTAATGAATCTATTGAATCATTTGTTTGGCTCTTTGAAACCTTTCTAACAATAACGTCAGGTATACATCAAGGACAATTTTAACTGATAAAGATGTGGTCATGGCTGGAGCAATTTCTTATGTATTCTCAAATACAAGTCATCGCCTTTGTTTGTGACACATTTACCTAAATGTTGCTAAACATCTTGGGCATGTAATTCATGAGTCAGATAATAAGTTTCTACTTAATTTTAAGAGATGTGTGTATGAATATAGATCGGAGAATTACTTCATCGACAAGTGGAATGAGTTGTTATCTGAATATAACCTGGAGGATAACTCTTGGATGAGAAACCTATATGATTTTAGGGCAAAGTGGGCAGCTGTGTACCATGATGCTTTTACAGCGAATATGACCTCGACTCAAAGGAGTGAAGGTATGAACAATGTCTTTAAGAAAAGATTTCATAGGAAACTTGGTCTTTCGGAACTCCTTGTAGAATGTGCGAAGGTTTTAGTTAGTCTCCGTGAAAATGAGTTGGATGAAGACTTTAAATCAGATTGAAAGGACGCGGTTTCTTACACCCCAGATTTACCTATGCTGAAGATCGCAGCCGAATCATACACAAGAAGGATGTATTCTGAGTTTGAGGATGAATTTAAAAAACAATTTACATTGTCTTGTAAATTGCTACAAACTGAAGGACCAACTTGACATTCTTTGTCACATACATGCAATCCGATCATGAAGCAACAGTAGTGTTCAACAGTGCAGATTCTACCGTTACGTGCTCTTGCAGAAAGATTGAAGCCATAGGTACGTATATGCATTTCGATCTGCAATATAACTTTTTTATACAATTTGCTAAAAATGGTATCCATATCGTATAGGTATTTTGTGCAAGCATGCCCTCAGAGTCTTATCTCTCGAAAGGCTACAACCATTACATTAAAATGTTCAATGTCAAGAGAGCTTCTTGATGATTTGGAGAAAGCCATAGAGAAGTTGGACTTGGAAGCAGATACTTCTCTTAGCAAGATGCAAGAAAAATCAAATAAGGTTCCTCTAATTCCGAATGAATGTGACACAGGCTCATGGTGTGACTACCGACCCCAAATCTTTCGAGTAAATCTTAATTCGAGTCCCCCAATCCCGCTGACTCAGCTTCCCCGGGTTAAGTGCTCAACCTCAAATCCCGGTCCCGACCCCTGAGAACCCGACCCTTCTCCGACGGTTCCCAGCTCTGACCCCTGCAGACCCCCAACCCACCCCGTCGGTCCCTTCTGAGTTCCCCAAGGCAGTGCCCTTCTCAATCTTGAGCAGAGGACAAACCGAGACTGACTGGTGGACCCGCAAATCTTTTCCCCGATCTCTCGGTGCAGAAGCACTCGAGTGGCATGCCCGCTTCAGAGCTTCTCCGCCGCGTGGCTCAACTCCTCCGACCCCCGCCGCTCCGCCCCGTCACCGGCTGCGACCGGATGGATTCCCGCGCCCTCTTCCCCAATCGCAGCGGAAGCCTTCTGCAACCCTTTCTGCAGCGCCTCGCAGCTCGCGCCCATCATCACCTCGCCGGACCCCTGGCTGTAAGGCCCGATCCCTCCCGGCTTTTCCGCCACCTCTCCCCAGTTGCGCCGCCCCAGATGCGCTACGCGACGATTCCTCCTTCGCCAACCCCGACCCCAGCCGCGACAGCTCCTTTTTCACCTTGCCAGAGCTGCGCCCCGACATACCGCTGCTTCGCGCTCGCCCGCGCTGCCGCAGCCCGCCTGTCTTCTCACCTGTGCAACCTCGCTTCTAGCACCGTTCCCCCTGTCACACCCATAAGATCCGCCGCACGACGACGCCTGCCTCCGCCAAATCGCAACCACCGGCAAAACCACACATGCGCTACCCTGTCTCCAGTGCCCAATGTCCGAAGGTGTCACCCCCCGAAGTCCTGCTCCGTCGCCCATCGTTGCTCAATCGCCGCCATGGCAGCGCACTCCCTCTTTTCTTCCCGGTCTTCGAGCTGCTCCAGCTCTCTCTCTCCCCGCGCAGCTATAAAAGGGAATGCCAGAGTCCCACCGGAGTCCCCTTCGCCATCGCTGCCTTACCGCCGTTCCTCCGTTTTGTGCTCAAGCGCTGCCACCTAAGTTCCTGAGGAACTCTCCTCTCCGCTCAACACCCGCCTTTTCAAATCCACCCAGCCGCTTGCTCCTCCGCGATGTGCTAAAGCTTGCTTGGTGTCCACAAGAAGCACCGCCACCGCCGGAGCACCGCCGGACCTCGCCGCTGCCCAAGTCTTAGTGCTTCCGTCCTTCCACCCCAGTCTGCTCCTTCCCGACCCCAAACTTCACCTATAAACTAAAGGTAAGTTATCGACCCCTTTTCCGTCTCGCCCGACCCTGTCTGTTCGTCCGACCCCTTTTCCGCCTCGCCCGACCCTGTCTGTTCGTCCGACCCCTTTTCCGCCTCGCCCTACCCTGTCTGTTCATCCGACCCCTTTTCCATCTCGCCCGACCCTCTATGTTCGTCCGACCCCTTTTCCGCCTCGCCCGACCCTGTCTGTCCATCCGACCCCTTTTCCGCCTCGCTCGACCCTGTCTGTTTCGCCGACCCTTTTCCGCCTCGCCCGAGGACTCGGCTGTATCTTTTTCCTTGACCCGAGGGTATATGTTTAAAAATTGGGGACTTCTCTGCGTTACGTCTGAGGACCCCCAGCACAGCTATTCCTCTAGTCTAAGGGTCATATCATAAGTTTCTTCCCATCCGACCCTTTTACCTTGCTCCCCACCAACTCAAGTGAACTTCCCCACTTTTTCCGTAGCCTTGCTACAAGTTTCTGGGCTAAAACGTGCAAGTGTTGCTGTTGAAATAACCGTCTAAGTGCTAACTCCTGCATTTGCATTTGTGTAGAGTTGAATCTCGCTGACGGCGTCTACGAGCTGTACCCGGCGCCAGAAGACGGAGTTGTAGCCGAGCTACCGCTTCCAGAAGCCGAAGCCGCCCCAGCAGAAGACCAGTTCCCTTCCTCCTCGCTTGAAGGCAAGCCCCGGAGCATGAATCCCAGTTTCCCAAACTTGCGCATGTCTTCTTAATCATGTTTGTGCATTTACGTATAGGAGTTGTTTGCAACCGTAGATGCATGGCGTAGTTCCTTGATCTGAACACTAGTTGTTGGACCGAGTAGTTGCTATGCTTAAATAGGAAGCGGTAAAAGCCGAGTGATTTCCTGTCACTCGTGAGTTATAGGAGTTGGTTGTTTCTCCTTCTGTTACAACTATAAGGACGATGGACAGGGCAGGGTTCTGATTAACTTTTGGTGGTCGGCTGATTGCCTCATCTGTCTATGGAATCTGTGAAGGCCCTACAGTGGTGGTGTTCGTGATCAAGTGTTTGAAAGTACTAACCTCATACTCAGTATGGGATGAGGAAGCCTAGTACTGGAATTAACCTAGACGTGAGCGGTCGCCCCATTGTCCTTGGAACGGAGTTCCCCTGCGGCCGCACGTGGTGGCAAGTGTGGTCACAGAACGGCAGAGGCCGGGTCTGTGGAACCTTGCACCAAAGGAAATAGGCCCGACACGGGTTAGGGAATTGATGGGGAAGGCCGACACAGGAAGCGACCTCTGTGGTGCGCGGATGTCGTGAGGTTAGGTTCACCATGCATGGTTAAAGAACTCGAATCGATTCGTCTGCCTCTCACAGTTTGAGACTGCTTGATTGGTATGCTACACTGAGTAATAAAGGAATCTGATGATGACATGGTCTTGATGATGTTATATACCCTTTTGGTTGGATCTTTGTTGCTTAGAGTAAGTTGCCAACCTAGACCGGTTAATGAACCTAGAATCTGAGCTAAAACTTTGAAATTAAGGATCTACTTAGTGCTTTTGGCAAACAAACCCCTCAGCCCAAGAGCCTCGCATGTCTAGAAGTGGTGGAGTAGTTTTACTCCCGGCCGGTTAAGTCTTGTTGAGCTTAGTAGCTCAGCCTTGTTTGTGACTTTCTTTTCAGGTGAAGTCGCAGCTCCTGAGTCCGCTCCTGTTGGCACTTGGCCGCCCCAACTCCCTCCGGGTTGGACGGTCGAGTGGGATCCCTCCTCGGACGGCGAGGACAGGGATCACTGATGTCTTGGCTGGTCTCACCAAGGACGTCCGACCCCGGCGCTAGCTTCCGCTGTTTTATCTTTCTGCTGCTTTTGAACCTTGTAAAACTCCGCTTTTCGTTTTGTTGTTGAACTAAATGGTCAAATTGTTTAACTCAGTGGACTTGTTGTATTCTCTGGAACCGCTCACCTTCGTGTGAGTTTGCTAACTCGGTTCTGTTAAAGTGGTTAAATCGGATGAAATCCGACGGCACTTCGTGTTAACTTGGCTAAGGTATGAGCATCGCGTGTTATGCGACTTAACCATGTTTTAATCAAGCTAATCTGAGGTGGTTCCGCCACAGCTGGTACCAGAGCTGGTTTAGCAAGATAGAGAACACAATAGGCCCTAAACACTTCTTTTGAATAAAATTTTGCAAAAGAAAACTGTTGGAAATCCCGTACGATCATTAAGGATGACTTTAGCACGAGAGGTCCTAGGGGATTTTGGGGTTGTTTTTAGGTGGCTAATATTTATTGGTTATCTTGGTAACTCCCAGCACTTCGCCACGTGTAACATACGTGTGCCGAGTCCACATCACGAGTATGCGAGGGTTGATAGGGAGTTCTATTCAAAGGACCCTATCATCGCGGTTGTTTCGCTCACGTCTATCACATGTGCGCAGGTTCCGTATGTTAATTCATACGAAGGGTGGTATGGTTCGATTCCAACGAGCCTATCATCACGGTTGTTCGCCCACGTCTATTATATGTGCGCTGATTCCGCATCACGAGTATGCGAAGGGTTATACGGTTCCATTCAAGGGGACCTATTTCCACGGTTGTTGTGTTGTCCATGCAGCCTTGAACGCATGGGTGTCATTCCTATAGTGAACGGTAATGCTTGGGGAAGCTTTCGTGGGTGCTGGCACGAAAGGTTCATGTGGTTGTGTTTCCTGCAGGTACACTAACCGCGTTCGCTTAGGAGACGCTACTAGAACCGACTAGCTACTATAGGGAGAGACGTACTGGTTGCCTTGGCACCGGCACTGACTGCGTAAGACCAAGTATTGGCAGTTGTTTTGGTTGAGAGACGAGGTACGCCGTGCATGCGTCATCAACTAAAATCTGTGAAACCACCTCCCTAAAGCAACCTTGCCTTGGAAAAGCTCTTCTTCGGTTCTAAGGATTTCTAGCTTTCTTCCCACTTGTGCTCGGTCAAATCCGAGTACTTTTCTGTCCGACCCCCTTTCTTCTTAGAGTTTCTATCTCATGTTGTTTTGGTTCTTGGTTCCAAATGGCCGCCCCCGGACACGTGGTGTACGGCGCCGATGGCTTCTCCCACTCGATGTGCTTACACTTTGAAGTTTTTCCTGCTATTCCGTGGGACACCTTGAGGTGGTTCGGGTATCAGTCCCCGCCCTTATACGTGGGACGGATGTACCTGGAGCACGGCGTACAGAGGTGCAGCGTGCAGGCGGTGGTACCTCCACCTCCTGTGCGACCCGAGTGGCCCCAGCTCGGAGTCTCGACTTACGGACACACCCTGGAGGATACGTGGGAGTCAGCTGCTCTACAAATCCTCACCCAGTTCTGTCAGCTGCACCCGCTTGAGGTCACCTTGGACCCAATCGGCCTGTTTCCTGCCCGAGACCGGATGGACCCGGCGTGGCTTGATCGCATCAACAACATAGAGGTGTTGGCCACATCCCACTCGCTGGTCACTTCAAGGCCGAGCCATGGCTGTCTTGGCTTGGATAGCCGTAGACACCCAGGGGCACTTCAACGCCGCGAAGAGAGACCTGGTGGGACAAACCTATCAACTCATCCAGAGAGGAATACAAATCCACGACATGCAAGACCGAATCTCCGAACTCGAGGGAGAAGTGACAGACCTGGTGGATGGCATGATCGAGCTGTCCGAAGAAAAGATGGAGGTCGAGATGGAGCTAGCAGTTACTAATGCTCATCTGGACGAGCACCACGCCGAGCTCGACGACATGCATGCCCTTCAAATGCAATTGGACGAGCAAGAAGACCCTGAGGAGGTCATGGGAGCGTCCAGCATGAACATTGAGGATGGCGACGCCCCTTCTCCAACTCACAGTGTTCCCTCGTAGATGGAGAGCTATAGGGATCTTATCTTTTGTTGTACTCCTCGGCAACCTAAGTTTTGGATAGTGGTGTAATAGGTTAGCCTTGAGATGAGTATTCCCCTGTGTTTTGGGGGAAACAACCATGTAATGATCTCAGTGAAATCAGATCTTAGCTTGACCTTCGACTCTTTTGCAACACGCTTGGGATGCCAGACTGTGTGAGTTGTGCTGTGACCACACACCCGTTTTCTATGGGTCTGTCCAAAGTTTGGCCGACCCCGGGTCACGAGGTCCGATGCGCCCGACCCCTCGAGGCGATTGTCCACCTCGCCAACCCCTTCTTGTGTGGTTCGCTTCACCTGACCCCTTCTGGTGCGGATCGCTTCACCCGACCCCTTCTTGTGCAGTTCGCTTCACCCGACCCCTTCTTATGCGGTTCGCTTCGCCCGACCCCTTCTTGTGCTGTTTCGCTTAGCCCGACCCCTTGGCCTAAGGTCGGATATAATGGAACTCCTGGGATATGGTTATGGTTCGCCCGAAGTCGTGTGCAGAACTAAGATAGTTGCTAACTGAAATGGCAAGAGGAAGTGTGTATCTCCTTAATAAAGCTGTGTTGTGTTGCATTGTCGGCAAGAGTCGCATTTGAGGATTTAACATGTGCGTTCCCATCTGTTTGGAATACTTCTGAGGTTATGGAATTAATGGAACGTTGGCTCTTGCAGATGGTGCATCGCACCAGATCTGGCTCTGTGCTCAGCAGCAGCGAGCAGAGACAGGATCTTCCCCCGCCCCCGCCCCCGCCTTCGCTGGAGGCGATCTTAGCGGCTCAAACCGAGCTGCTGAGGCTTATTGCACAAGGACAACAGTAGCAACCCCATGGGGGAAGGACTCAGCAGCAGCCTCATGTTGCTCGCTATGAGGATTTCTTGGGGACGCAGCCCCCTTTGTTCCAGAAAACACAAGACCCGCTCGACGCCGACGCCTGGGTTCGTACGATCGAATCCAAGTTCTAGCTCCTCACCGCCCCGTGCCCCGACCATAACAAAGCCCGGTTTGCGGCTCAACAGCTCCGTGGTTCCGCCCGGCTTTGGTGGGATCACTACCATGCTATGTTGCCAGCCGACCATGCTGTCAGCTGGAACGAGTTCAAGACCGCGTTCAGAGGGCATCACATTCCGGAAGGTCTCCTGGAGCGTAAGCTCAACGAGTTCCTGAACCTTACCCAGGGAAACCGAGATGTCCTGCACTATGCGCAGGCTTTCAATGATCTATGCCGGTACGCTGGGTACCATGCGGACACAGATGAGAAGAAGCGGGACAGATTCCGCAGAGGGCTAAGCTTGGAGCTCAGAGAGAGGTTGAACCCCATTAAGGTGGATACCTATAACGAGTTGGTGAATCTGGCTATCTCCCAAGAGGACTGCATGCAGGCTCTCAAAGCCGACCAGAAGAGAAAGGCCTCCATGGCATTTCCGAGCCCGCCCGCTCGAAGGTTCAGGATGGTTCCTCCACAGGCGCCCAGCTGACCCCAGCAGTCGGGAAGATGGGTTGCCCGACCCCCACCAGCGGCACCTCGTTTTCCTGGTTTCCAACCACAGGCACCCCGGCCGACCCTACCGCCACCACCGTGTCCTGCAAATGGTAACCGCTGCTTCACCTGCGGCAATGAAGGGCATTTCGCTAAGGACTGCCCTAGGAACAGGAATCAGCAATCTGGCCAGAACCCCATGGCGAACAGAGGAAGAAGGCCCAAGGTGCAAGTTCGCCAAGGACGGCTCAACTACACCAGCTTGACCGAGCTCCCCGAAGGTGCGCCAGAGATGACGGGTACTTTCCTTGTCTTAAATCAAACTGTTGTTGTCTTGTTTGATTCGGGAGCCTCCCATAGCTTCATCGGGAGTAAGACTAGAGAAAGATGTGAGCTGAGTGTCGGTCACACTAAAGGATCATATGTGATCTCCACTCCGGGAAGGAAGATAGCCTCAGACAAGATCGTTACCCTTGTACCTATCCAGCTAGGCCAAACTCTTTTTAAGGAAAATCTCATCATCCTTGTCCTGGAAGGAATAGATATCATCCTTGGGATGGATTGGATGACCAGACACCAAGTGGTTCTAGATACAACTGCCCAAACTCTCCACATCAACTCACCCTTTCATGGCAGTTCCACCCTACCCTTGAAACCCCCTAAATACGCACTTCCTTGTGCGTACCCTATATCGGAAGCCCGGACAGAAAGCCTTCCTGTTGTCTGTGAGTACCCGGATGTGTTTCCAGATGACTTGCCTGGCATGCCGCCAGACAGAGAGATCGAGTTTGCCATTGAGCTGCAGCCTGGCACCGCTCCGATATCCAAGAGACCCTATCGGATGCTACCTGCTGAGCTGGCCGAGTTAAAAACCCAGCTGAAGGATCTATTGGAAAAAGGCTTCATCCGACCCAGTACTTCACCCTGGGGTTGCCCAGCCTTGTTTGTGAAGAAGAAGGACGGAAGTCTACGCATGTGTGTGGACTACCGACCCCTCAATGCGGTGACTGTCAAGAACAAGTACCCACTTCCCCGCATTGATGTCCTATTTGATCAGTTAGCTGGAGCAAGAGTGTTCTCCAAGATCGATCTTCATTCAGGTTATCACCAAATCAAGATCTGACCATGCGACATTCCCAAAACCGCCTTCTCCACAAGATATGGACTCTACGAGTACCTGGTCATGTCTTTTGGACTCACCAATGCACCCGCCTATTTCATGTATCTCATGAATTCGGTGTTCATGCCCGAGTTGGACAAGTTTGTGGTGGTGTTCATTGATGATATCCTAGTGTACTCGAAGAACGAGGAAGAACATGCCGATCATCTTCACGTGGTTCTCCAACGGTTGAGAGATCATCAGCTCTATGCCAAATTCTTCAAGTGTGAATTTTGGTTAGATAGTGTCAAGTTCTTGGGACACACTATCTCTCGGAATGGCATAGCCGTCGACCCCAGCAAGGTACAGGAAGTCATGGACTGGAAGCCTCCCGCCTCAGTGCACCAGATCCGAAGTTTCCTTGGACTAGCAGGCTACTATCGGAGTTTCATACCAGACTTCTCCAAGATAGCTAAGCCGATGACTGAGCTGCTGAAGAAAGAGGTCAGATTTGTGTGGAACGACAAGTGTGAAGAAGCTTCAAGACCCTGAAGCACTTGCTGACCTCAGCCCCGGTTTTGGCTCAACCCGACCCTTCTAGGCCATTTGACGTGTACTGTGACGCCTCTGGCACTGGACTTGGGTGTGTTCTTATGCAAGACAACCGAGTCATTGCCTATGCCTCACGGGCGTTACGACCTCATGAGCTGAACTACCCGACCCATGATCTTGAGCTGGCAGCAGTGATTCATGCCTTAAAGATATGGAGACACTATCTGATGGGCACTCACTGCAACATCTACACCGATCACAAGAGACTCAAGTATATCTTCACTCAAGCCGACCTCAACATGCGCCAAAGGAGATGGTTGGAGTTGATAAAAGATTATGATTAGGAAGTGCACTATCACCGCAGCAAGGCCAACGTGGTGGCCGATGCTCTTAGCCGCAAGACCTTTTGCAACTGCTTGTCGGCCACAAACTTCACCGAGACTCTGTGTCATGAGATGGGAAAATTCAGTTTGGAAATTGTTTCCCATGGCACCCTCGGCCGCATATCTCTTGAGTCTGTTTTGGAAGATCAAATTGGGTCTGCACAGTTAGAGGATGAGGAAGTAAGGCGGATCACAAGGAAGATTTCATTGAAGGATGAAGGGTATAAGCAATTCTGACAGGATAAGAATGGGAGAGAGTACTATGAGAACCGACTAGTTGTACCATCCGACCCCAATCTTAGAAAGCAAATCCTAGATGAAGCTCATCTCTCCAAGTTCTCAATCCATCCTGGTAGCAATAAGATGTATCATGATCTCCGTCAAATCTTCTGGTGGAGTGGAATGAAGCCAGAGATTGCACGATACGTTTCATAATGTGACACCTGCCAACGTGTCAAAGCCAGCCATCTAAAGGTAGCAGGTACCCTGCAGCCCCTACCTATTCCCTCTTGGAAATGGGAAGACATCAGCATGGACTTCATTGTTGGACTACCCCTTACATCGCAGCGGCATGACTCCATCTGGGTAATTGTGGACCGCCTGACCAAGTCTGCCCACTTCCTTCCTGTCCACACCACCTACACGGCCAAGAAGTATGCGGAGTTGTATCTTGACTGCATTGTTTCCCTGCACGGTGTGCCTAGGACGATCATCTCTGATTGAGGAGTTCAATTTGTAGCACGCTTTTGGGAACAGCTACAAGCATCAATGGGCACCAAGCTCATCCGTAGCTCAACCTATCATCCTCAAACCGATGGTCAGATCGAAAGAGTAAATCAAATCCTTGAAAACATGTTGAGAGCTTATGTCATCCATTATGACAAAAATTGGGATAAGTGCTTACCATTGGCAGAATTCTCCTATAATAATAGCTACCAGACTAGCTTGAAGATGGCACCATTTGAAGCCCTATATGGTCGGAGATGTTGGACACCAATGAATTGGTCACAAGCCGGCGAAAGACAGATCTATGGCCCTAACTTAGTAATAGAAGCAGAAGAACAAGTGAAGATAATTCAAGCAAATCTCAAGGCCGCCCAATCTCGACAAATGAGTTACTCCGACAAGAGAAGAAGGCCCCTGCAGTTTGATATTGGTGATCATGTGTATCTTCGAGTCTCCCCGACCAAAGGAGTGCAACGGTTTGGAGTAAAAGGGAAATTGGCTCCCCGTTATATTGGCCCTTATGAGATTGTGGAAATTTGTGGACCCGTTGCTTACCGGATCCGACTCCCAGAATAGGTCTCGGCCATACATGATGTTTTCCATGTATCTCAACTGAAGAAATGTGTCCAAGTCCCAACCGAGATCTTAGAGCAAGGGCAACTTCAAATCGAGCCCGACTTGACCTATGCTAAGTGCCCGGCCAAACTTCTTAACCATAAGGAGAGGCGCACCCAACGCCAAGTGGTGAAAATGTACAAGATCCTATGGAGTAACCACACAGAGGATGAAGCAACATGGGAGACCGAAGAGTATCTGAACAAGCATTTCCAAGGTTTTCTTTCCAGCCAAGGAGGTAAGGACTGCACACCCCCACTGGTTACCTCCACACCCGAATCTCGGGACGAGATTCTTTTTAAGGGGGGTAGGCTGTGACGACCGACCCTAAATCTTTTGAGTAAATCTTAATCCGAGTCCCCCAATCCCGCTGACTCAGCTTCCCCGGGTTAAGTGCTCAACCTCCAGCCCCGGTCCCGACCCCTGAGAACACGACCCCTCTCCGCCGATTCCCAGCTCCGACCCCTGCAGACCCCCAACCCACCCCGTCGGTCCCTTCTGAGTTCCCCAAGGCAGTGCCCTTCTCAATCTTTAGCAGAGGACAAACCGAGACTGATCGGTGGACCCGCAAATCTTTTCCCCGATCTCCCGGTGCAGACGCACTCGAGTGGCATGCCCGCTTCAGAGCTTCTCTGCCGCGTCGCTCAACTCCTCCGACCCTCGCCGCTCCGCCCCGTTGCCGGCCGCGACCGGATGGATTCCCGTGCCCTCTTCCCCAATCGCAGCGGAAGCCTTCTGCAACCCTTTCTGCAGCGCCTCGCAGCTCGCGTCCATCATCACCTCGCCGGACCCCCAGCTACAAGGCCCGATGCCTCCCGGCTTTTCCGCCGCCTCTCCCCAGTCACGCCGCCCCAGATGCGCTACGCGACGGTTCCTCCTTCGCCAACCCCGACCCCGGCCGCGACAGCTCCTTTTCCGCCTTACCACAGCTGCGCCCCGACAGACCGCTGCTTCGCGCTCGCCCGCGCAGCCGCAGCCCGCCTGTCTTCTCACCTGTGCAACCTTACTTCTAGCGCCATTCCCCCGGTCACACCCATCAGATCCGCCGCACGACGACGCCCGCCTTCGCCAAATCGCAACCACCGGCAAAACCGCGCCTGCGCCGCCCTGTCTCCAGTGCCTAATGGCCGAAGGTGTCACCCCCAAAGTCCTGCTCCGCCGCTCAACACCCGCCTTTTCCAATCCACCCAGCCGCTTGCTCCTCCGCGCTGTGCTAAAGCTTGCTTGGTGTTCACAAGAAGCACCACCGCCGCCGGAGCACCGCCGGACCTCGCCGCTGCACAAGTCTTAGTGCTTTCCTTCCGCCCCGGTCTGCTCCTTCCCGACCCCAAGCTTCACCTATAAACGAAAGGTAAGTTACCGACCCCTTTTCCGTCTCGCCCGACCCTCTCTATTCGTCCGACCCCTTTTTCGCCTCGCTCGACCCTGTCTGTTCGTCCGACCCCTTTTCCGCCTCGCCCGACCCTGTCTGTTCGTCCGACCCCTTTTCCATCTCGCCCAACCCTCTCTGTTTGTCCGACCCCTTTTCTGCCTCACCCGACCCTGTCTGTCCGCCCGACCCCTTTTCCGCCTCGCCCGACCCTGTCTGTTTCGCCGACCCTTTTCCGCCTCGCCCGAGGACTCGGCTGTATCTTTTTCCTTGACCTAAGGGTATATGTTTAAAAATTGGGAACTTCTCTGCGTTAAGTCTGAGGACCCCCAGCACAGCTATTCCTCTAGTCTAAGGGTCAGATCATAAGTTTCTTCCCATCCAACCCTTTTACCTTGCTCTCCACCAACTCAAGTGAACTTCCCCACTTTTTCCGTAGCCTTGCTACAAGTTTCTGGGCTAAAATTTGCAAGTGTTGCTGTTGAAATAACCGTCTAAGTGCTAACTCCTGCATTTGCATTCGTGTAGAGTTGAATCTCGCTGACGGCGTCTACGAGCTGTACCCGGCGCCAGAAGACAGAGTTGTAGCCGAGTACCGCTTCCAGAAGCCGAAGCCGCCCTAGCAGAAGACCAGTTCCCTTCTTCCTCGCTTGAAGGCAAGCCCCGGAGCATGAACCCCAGTTTCTCAAACTTGCGCATGCCTTCTTAATCATGTTTGTGCATTTACGTATAGGAGTTGTTTGCAACCGTAGATGCATGGCGTAGTTCCTTGATCTGAACACTAGTTGTTGGACCGAGTAGTTGCTATGCTTAAATAGGAAGCGGTAAAAGCCGAGTGATTTCCTGTCACTCGCGAGTTATAGGAGTTGGTTGTTTCTCCTTCTGTTACAACTATAAGGACGATGGACGGGGCAGGGTTCTGGTTAACTTTTGGTGGTTGGCTGATTGCCCCGTCTGTCTATGGAATCTGTTAAGGCCCGACAGTGGTGGTGTTCGTGATCAAGTGTTTGAAAGTACTAACCTCATACTCAGTATGGGATGAGGAAGCCTAGTACCGGATTGAACCTAGACGTGAGCGGTCGCCCCATTGTCCTTGGAACGGAGTTCCCCTACGGCCGCACGTGGTGGCAAGTGTGGTCACAGAATGGTAGAGGCCGGTTCTGTGGAACCTTGCACCAAAGGAAATGGGCTCGACACGGGTTAGGGAATTGATGGGGAAGGCCGACACAGGAAGCGACCTCGATGGTGCGCGGATGTCGTGAGGATAGGTTCACCATGCATGGTTAAAGAACTCGAATCGATTCGTCTGCCTCTCACAGTTTGAGACTTCTTGATTGCTATGCTACACTGAGTAATAAAGGAATCTGATGATGACATGGTCTTGATGATGTTATATACCCTTTTGGTTGGATCTTTGTTGCTTAGAGTAAGTTGCCAACCTAGACCGGTTAATGAACCTAGAATCTGAGCTAAAACTTTGAAATTAAGGATCTACTTAGTGCTTTTGGCAAACAAACCCCTCAGCCCAAGAGCCTCGCATGTCTAGAAGTGGTGGAGTAGTTTTACTCCCGGCCGGTTAAGTCTTGTTGAGCTTAGTAGCTCAGCCTTGTTTGTGACTTTCTTTTCAGGTGAAGTCGCAGCTCCTGAGTCCGCTCCTGTTGGCACTTGGCCGCCCCAACTCCCTCCGGGTTGGACGGTCGAGTGGGATCCCTCCTCGGACGGCGAGAACAGGGATCACTGATGTCTTGGCTGGTCTCACCAAGGACGTCCGACCCCGGCGCTAGCTTCCGCTGTTTTATCTTTCTGCTGCTTTTGAACCTTGTAAAACTCCGCTTTTCGTTTTGTTGTTGAACTAAATGGTCAAATTGTTTAACTCAGTGGACTTGTTGTATTCTCTGGAACCGCTCACTTTCGTGTGAGTTTGCTAACTCGGTCCTATTAAAGTGGTTAAATCGGATGAAATCCGATGGCACTTCGTGTTAACTTGGCTAAGGCATGAGCGTCGCGTGTTAGGCGACTTAACCATGTTTTAATCAAGCTAATCCGAGGTGGTTCCGCCACAGCTGGTACCAGAGCTGGTTTAGCAAGACAGAGAACACAATAGGCCCTAAACACTTCTTTTAAATAAAATTTTGCAAAAGAAAACTGTTGGAAATCCCGTACGATCGTTAAGGATGACTTTAGCACGAGAGGCCCTAGGGGATTTCGGGGTTGTTTTTAGGTGGCTAATATTTATTGGTTATCTTGGTAACTCCCAGCACTTCGCCACGTGTATCATACGTGTGCCGAGTCCGCATCACGAGTATGCGAGGATTGATAGGGAGTTCTATTCAAAGGACCCTATCATCGCGGTTGTTTCGCTCACGTCTATCACATGTGCGCAGGTTCCGTATGTTAATTCATACGAAGGGTGGTATGGTTCGATTCCAACGAGCCTATCATCATGGTTGTTCGCCCACGTCTATTATATGTGCGCTGATTCCGCATCACGAGTATGTGAAGGGTTATACGGTTCCATTCAAGGGGACCTATTTCCACGGTTGTTGTGTTGTCCATGCAGCCTTGAACGCATGGGTGTCGTTCCTATAGTGAACGGTAATGTTTGGGGACGCTTTCGTGGGTGCTGGCATGAAAGGTTCATGTGGTTGTGTTTCCTGCAGTACACTAACCGCGTTCGCTTAGGAGACGCTACTAGAACTGACTAGCTACTATAGGGAGAGACGTACTGGTTGCCTTGCCACCGGCACTGACTGCGTAAGACCAAGTATTGGCAGTTATTTTGATTGAGAGACGAGGTAGGTCGTGCATGCGTCATCAACTAAAATCTGTGAAACCACCTCCCTAAAGCAACCTTGCCTTGGAAAATCTCTTCTTCTGTTCTAAGGATTTCTAGCTTTCTTCCCGCTTGTGCTCGGTCAAATCCGAGTACTTTTCTGTCCGACCCCCTTTCTTCTTAGAGTTTCTATCTCATGTTGTTTTGGTTCTTGGTTCCAAATGGCCGCCCCCGAACACGTGGTGTACGGCGCCGATGGCTTCTCCCACTCGACGTGCTCACACTTTGAAGGTTTTCCTGCTATTCTGTGGGACACCTTGAGGTGGTTCGGGTATCAGTCCCCGCCCTTATACGTGGGACGGATGTACCTGGAGCACGGCGTACAGAGGTGCAACGTGCAGGCGGTGGTACCTCCACCTCCTGTGCGACCCGAGTGGCCCCAGCTCGGAGTCTCGACTTACGGACACACCCTGGAGGATACGTGGGAGTCAGCTGCTCTACAAATCCTCACCCAGTTCTGTCAGGTGCACCCGCTTGAGGTCACCTTGGACTCAATCGGCCTGTTTCCTGCCCGAGACCGGATGGACCCGGCGTGGCTTGATCGCGTCAACAACATAGAGGTGTTGGCCACATCCCACTCGCTGGTCACCATCTCCACCACCATCAGATGCATGTCAGCCTTATATCAGTTGATCGAGCTTCAAGGCCGAGGCATGGCTGTCTTGGCTCGGATAGCCGTAGACACCCAGGGGCACTTCAACGCCGCCAAGAGAGACCTGGTGGGACAAACCTATCAACTCATCCAGAGAGGAATACAAATCCACAACATGCAAGACCGAATCTCCGAACTCGAGGGAGAAGTGACAGACCTGGTGGATGGCATGATCGAGCTGTCCGAAGAAAAGATGGAGGTCGAGATGGAGCTAGCAGTTACTAATGCTCATCTGGATGAGCACCACGCCGAGCTCGACGACATGCATGCCCTTCAAATGCAATTGGACGAGCAAGAAGACCCTGAGGAGGTCATGGGAGCGTCCAGCATGAACATTGAGGATGGCGACGCCCCTTCTCCAACTCACAGTGTTCCCTCGTAGATGGAGAGCTATAGGGATCTTATCTTTTGTTGTACTCCTCGGCAACCTAAGTTTTGGATAGTGGTGTAATAGGTTAGCCTTGAGTTGAGTATTCCCCTGTGTTTTGGCGAAGGCATGAGCGTCGCGTGCTAGGCGACTTAACCATGTTTTAATCAAGCTAATCCGAGGTGGTTCCGCCACACATGGAATGGTGTAATATCTTTTAGAGTTCCTCAGGTGGTAAAAGGTCCAAAGAATGCATGTTTCAAAAATATGGTTGAAAAGAAGACAGTGAAGATGAAGAATATTTATTCCGAATCAGACGGGGAAATGCAAAAGTGCTAAGAAGAAAGGTAGTGATCCTACCCATTCAAGATGGTTTTTCTTCCCTTATGGTTGCTTCTATAATAATTTTTTTATGTTCATTTTTTGTCAACTGTAGGAGAGGATCCAAATACTGTTGCAGAAAATGGAGATGGAGGTGCTGATCCAAAGCAATTAACTGTAAGACTTGATTCAGACTAATTATACTCTTTTCACAATTTATTTACTTATACGCACATTTAATATGACACATGATCTTAGTTCTTCTACCATGGCTGCTCCATTGATCCATGGCGAATATGGTAATACTATGGTGCCACACTTTAATATGATCGGAAATTCTTATATTCTCCGTTGATCCAAGGTGAATATGGTAATACGATAATGCCACACTTTAATATGATTGGGAATTCTCCATATATATAAGGAGGATATAGAAGTTTGTTACTTGGAGTTGATCAAGGCACCACATTCCAGTCTGCAGTTAGGAAATTACATTTCACTGGAGGGTCCAATCATGAAAACATGTAACTATGCTAAGGTGTTAAAGTTGCCACTTTGCAGTACTGTTTTTGTTATTTATCCTGAATTTTATTATGGTGTAATAATGAATTTTACTTGATGCATTATGTTGTATCGGAATCAAACATTAACTCTCATATTACAAGCGAGAATGCTACTCATGATGACACATGTGCACTGTAGCTTTTTTTACATGGAATTTGGAATTCCATTGTGCACTATCTCTTCAGTTTGCAACAAACTGTGGATAAACAAAACACAAAGCGACAGATAAATTTAGCATGGCAATAACTGTGAAAACACCTCACATCAATTTCCTTCAATTTATAGAAGATCTTAAATGTCAATCATATTACAACTTACAAATCACCAACCTACAATCACAACTTGATCTGCCATCGATACACAATTTGATTAGTGCACAATGTTCAAGCACCTTACAATCTACAATCACAAACACAATTTATCCTGCCAGGATTAGTCTTGCTTTCATTTTCAAGTGCTATCCAATGACTAGGAGGAATGGAGAGCTGCTCTATCTATCCATAGCTTGTGCTTAAAGCCAGCACCTTCTCAGTTTCTCATCAGCAGTAGGTTCGTCAGCTATGTGCCGTCTCTCTCCTTGATGCTGGAGTCATGTGAGGCAAACTGTTAAACATGTCTTTGCAATCGGTCGAGGTAGTCAGGCTCGCAGTGAAGGACATGTCCGGGTCATCCCTACTCGCCCACACGGCGGCCGCGGTGCCGTGGTAGCCTTGTGCCACCACGCTCCTCCCGACCACGCATCCACCATGTCTCACTGCAGCACCGACTGGACCAGCAGCTGCGAGGTTTGAAGCCACATCGTGCACACATTCTGACGGCGCTGGTGGCCTCAACAAGCACCTCCAGAGGCAGCAGCGAGTGCGTGTGCATGGCCTGTGTCGATGTTTTATACCCGGCAACCTACCGAGGGGGTGCCTAAGGTAGTGTTTTGGTTAATGGGGCTCGTCGAGATCAGGAACTCGAAGGTAAACACAGATTGCGTAATACCCTATGTGCTGTGTGTTGGTTGGATTGAATGGCTTTGGAGGGTGGTTGGTCTCCATGTCAAAGTGTCTCGATGTCCAGCATCATATTTAAGACTATCCAAACCTTATGGTGGATCCATAGATGTATGTACGACAGCCGCACAAGCACCTCCAGCAGCAGTGTGCGTGCCCGCTCTGGCGGCATGTGTCCTGGTGACCGCGGGAGGAGGAAGGCAGCAGCGACGTCAAGGGATAAACGAAGCGAGTCGAGATTGCCTGGGCGCTAGGGCTGGAAAGGAGCCGATCAGCCGAGCCGAGGCGATGTTTTCCATGAGGAGCCAGGAGCTCATAAGACCCTCGGCAGGACGTGATCCGTCAGATGGAGTCGAGTTCCACGCATCGCGCGGCGGCGGCGGGTATGCAACGGATGCGCAATGATAATTGCACATGCATGCGCCCAGTGGTGGGTCCCACGCAGCCCCGCCCATGTGCTGGCCCACGTGAAGCGTTGCTGCGCGCACCCCACGCACCTGAGTTATTTTCAATTTTTTTTCTATACCAGGTACATACTGTATATAGTATAAGTTATGCATTCTCACAAAATTATGACAAATGTTACATATATAAGTTATGGATATCATGAATAAATTATTTTTAGGAAAAAAGTTATGCATACAAATTGTGCGGATAGGTTACAACTTTTAAAAAACAAAATTCAAAGTTATTCTTACAAAGTGTACATAGAGATTGTACACGTAAGTTTTGCATGCTAATGAAGTTGTGCTAAATATTATCTCATAAAAAGTTATATTATGAAGTTATGCATGAAAGTTATGTGTATAAGTTATGATATTCTAAAAATGGAAAGTTGCGGGAATTTAAACTTTCCATAAAAGGAAAGTCGCGGGACGGGATCGGGCTGTCGGGGATCAAGTGCCAGCAGCCCTCCTGGCGCGCACTGATTAGTCCCTCCCCAACAGATGCGTTTTGCAAATCGGATGCATCCAATTTTCACTCACTCCACACTTTTAAAGAAAGTAAGAAACCCTTGCAAGTTTATTCGATGAAGGGCTCATTTTATTCGGGGAACAGATACCCAAGCTTCCTCAGGTCCCAAGGTAGCAGCTCACACAGGTTCAGACTTCAAGCAGTCGCTCAACACATACAACACTACTCTTAACTCGGAGGGAAACTCCCTCCCTCAGCCTCAGCGCGCCACCTCAATCTAGGAAGACTGCCGGAGCTCCGGCCGCACGAAGTCGGCGTTGGCAGGCACGGAGATGTCGACGGTGGGCCTCAGCTCAGCGCAGACCTCGATGGCGCCGTGGACTGGGTCCGACATGAAGTTGCTGATGAGGTCCTGGTTGATCGGGGCGTCCTTGTCCACCGTCACGAAGGCCTGCTGCGTCAGGATGTAGTCGAAGCGGGGAGCCCACTTCCTGGATCCCAGGCGAGCCGTTGTGGAGCAGTTGTCCACCATGAAGGCCACCCCGCGGGCGTGCATGAAGGGGTTCAGCGAGTCCACCGACTCGATCACGCTCTCGTTGATGATCTCCGAGTAGGAGTGCCCCTTCTTCCTCAGGATCTCAATCTAAAGCCATTGAAGAACAGCAAATGGGTAAGGTAAGCTCTATCAATCACGCGAGGTTATCATTGGTAATCGTCATGAGATGAGGTGGAAGAACCTTACCTGAGCCATCATCAGGGCAATGTACACTCCAGCAGTGAAGGGATGCAGCGGGCCAAGATCGCCCTCCGGACGGGTCGAGCGCACCTTCTCACCAACCTTCCACATGCGAGTTTGATCAATGTTGCCCATTGGAAAAGCTGGCAGTCCCTCTTTCTCCTGTGAAAACATAATTATGTTATCTTAAATCGTCTCAAAACTGTAAACTTAACCAACCATGAACACATCCAACATCAGAAATGGCAGTTTAATGTAACAGAACTCACATAAAATCTTCGCCCAGCCAACACCACGCTGCGGATTTCACTTCCAGAGGCCACATCTTCATAGCACTCATAGAGAATATCCATGCAAGGATAAAACGAGGCACTGTAAGCCTTGTTGAACTCCTTCTTGCCTTCCTCGCTTAAAGAGTTGTAGACTTCAAGCATCCCCTGGGGTAAAACCAGGAAAGTAAGATCACAGTCTAATAAGCAAAGACTGAAAATGGTTGACATAAGGATGAATAATAGCATACCTTCTTTGAGATGGTCTTCGAGACAATTCCAGTGATGCTCTCCACAGTGTTTTTGTAGGCTGACTCTTCATCCATTCCTTGTTCTGTGTATCTCCTGAACAGAGCCTCCACAATGCCATGGACAGCACCCAGCAAAATGCCTGTACATTAAATGGTTAGTTACAGATTTACAGCACAATCATTAGAGGCAGCATGAACAGGTTGGTAGGCTCACCTCGCTCTCCGAAGATATCGCTCTTGTACTCCTGTTCTAAAGTAGTAGCAAATGTGAAGGGAGAGCCAAGTGCAACTGACCATGCTAGAGCAACATCAGTTGCCCTTCCATCAACATCCTACACAGTGAACAACATAAGTTAAGCACATCTCCTCACAAAATACATCCCGATATGTTTTTTGATTGAAATAAAAAAATTGAAATAGAATAATGGAAAACAAAACATTGATAAGCACAGAAAGCTCCAGCAATATCACTTAAAACATACCTGGTGCACAGCAAAGCTAGAGTTGATGCCGGCACCATTTACTTCCTTGCCTTGGACATAAAGCCTGCGGACAGATGGACCCATTCCCTTGGGACATACAGCAATCACACTGATGTTCTTTGGGAAATCAAGTCCAAGCGATTGCAAATGTCCCAGAAGAAATCCATGGGATAAACCAAGGATACTGTTCGGTTTCATGTGCGAGAAGATCTTCTCATAGTTGTCTGCCTGCAGAAAGTGAAATATATAGAAGGATGAATAAAACTTAAGATGTAACAATTAAGTACCATATAGGCATGAAGGGAATGATGAATGGGTGCGACAGAACAGCATATAGATTGAACTAACTTGACAGGACAACAAAGTAACCCCTTTTAGAAGACTTGGCACGATTCAAGCATCAGGTAGAAGTATCACACAAAAAGGATGCAAATGGAACCATGCAGCTAGTGATCATGAAGCAAACCTGTGCAGCATCTGATATCAATAGCAACACAAGATCGCTGCCTGAAACAGTCTCCCAGATATCACCCAATGTTCCATTCTCTTCAGTGAATCCAGCAGCACGTGCTTCCTCAAATGATTTGGAACCTTTCCGGAGACCAATCTGAAAGCAAAAAAAGCAGCATGTTGGACTGACAGAACAGTGCCGTATATACCAGAGTGGGCAGAATATCTGAGCGCGCCGTTTGCTTCCGGTGACTTATTTTTAGCACGTGTCACATCGAATGCTTAGATACTGATTAGAAGTATTAAACGTAGATTATTTACAAAACTCATTACATAAGTGGAGGTTAAACGGCGAGACGAATCTATTAAGCCTAATTAAGCCTAATTAATCCATCATTAGCAAATGTTTAATAGATTCGTCTAATTAGGCTTAATAGATTCGTCTCGCCGTTTAGCCTCGACTTATATAATGGGTTTTGTAAATAGTCTAATACTCCTAATTAGTATCTAAATATTCGATGTGACGGGTGCTAAAAATAAGTCAGCGGAAGCAAACGGGGCCTGAGGACTCATAATTGTCATGTCCAAGTTGCACAGAATAAAGAATGGTAAACTGAAGTTCAGAGGAAAATAAAATTAGGAATAGGATATTCCACGGAAGCAAAAGTATAGTCCTTTTCTTTGTTGAAAAAATTGCATAAATCTTTCAGTCAATTTGGTATTCATATAAACAGATAGCTCCATGCACCAAGGCTGATATATGGTCCATAAAAGAGAAGAACTAACCTTGACAACAATGTCCGACTTTGCTTCAGCCAGTGAATCCCTCAGGTTCTGAGCTTGGGCGGGACCCTGCAAAACGAACATCGATCTGTCAAGAGCCAGAGTACAGAAATGGAGGAAGAAGTGATTATCTTGCCCCGAACCCAAATAGCAGTACAAATCCATCTGAAAATCGGTGCCATCTACTACATATGACAACATTGGTGTGCCGATTTAAGCACAGTCACTCTCAGTACACAATTATAGCTACACATGCTACGCATGCACAACCGAACATCTACATGACTGCGAAAGTGCGGAAGAGAAATATGGTGTGCGGCATTTGTGTCGAACCTGCGAGCCCCATCCAATCACTCCGATCTGCTTCACCCCCTTGAACGCCTCCGGGAGCAGCGGGAACAGGTTCCTCCCGCCCCTCACAATATACTGCACCACAAAATTTGGACACGAAATGAACAAACCGTGACAAAACATACAGATTCATCACCAAAGAAGAAAAACGATGGTAACTGGGAGCGCACCTCCTCGTGGCCGGCGAGGGAGACCTTCTCCTTCTTGAAGACGGAGGTCTCGAAGTCGAGCGACGGCATGGCCGTGCCGACGGCCGACGGCGCCGCGACCATGGCGGCGACATCCCGGCGGCGGGTGGCTGACGCGGAGAGGAGGCACGCGGGCTGGGTGGCCGGGAAGGAGACGGAGGCCGCGGCCGGCAGGGTTTTGGGCCCGGCGGCGGCGGCGGCGGCTAGGGTTTTGGGGTGCCCGAAGGCGAGGGTGGAGGCCGCCGAGGTGTGCGCTGCCATGTCGTCGCGCGGCACTGGGATGGCGAGCGGCGGGCGGCGAGTGGTTGTTGGGGACTTGGCTCCTTGTGAAGCCGTGTCAGGCTAATCCCGGTGGATTTATACGGCTAACCCAGCCGTGTGATTCGCCGTCTCCGGCTGTGATGCGCTGCGCCGCGGGCTCCCCAGGACGGCCGTTCGCGGCGCGTCCAGCCGCCCGTGCGCCCCGCTCACGTGCGCGCGGGGCCTACGCGAGTTTTTTGGCAGGTTGCGATTGCGCCTCGCCTGGATATGCGCGAGCGCACCGCGCGGCTGGCAGCCGCAGGCTCGGCAGCACGCGGCGTCCTTTTTTTTTAGCGTCCCCGCCGGCGGCCCATGCCGTCCGGCAGCAGAGCGGTTCACCGTGAGCCTTGTACGCGCCCATGCCGTCCGGAGGCAAAGCGCAAACCGCCCCTCATTCTCGATGAATTAGCGGTTTGGCGCGTCGATACGGATGCATGGTGGGTTCAGTGGTCGCGATCTCGCGTGTGTGCCGCATCACGGGATATGTGTGTATGGTTGGGGCCTTGGGGGGGGCAGCCGAATCCGCCCCGAGAACGACGCCAGCGAAGCTCTTCTGATCTGCTGACCTGGCTGCGACAACAGAGGAAGAGGATGCTGCCAAATGGGCCATGGGTCACGGCAGGCCTTTAGAAGTACAAGAATTCGAAGCCCAGAGACACTTTATCCGACTTGGGCTGCCACAAGGAACAACTTGGGCTGGGCCTAAATGAAAACTTGGGCTGCCTCCGAAGAGAAATAAGAACTGAACATTTTAGTTCCATTTTCAATAGCCTCTGAAAAGAAAACAGCTATGGCTTCTGGGTTTATTACTACACATACACAGGTAGCTTTTACACCTCACCATAGTACGTAACCACGGGATAATGGGCACTAATCGAGTGGGTGTGGATCTCTGACGCTTTTGTATAATGCTCCACCATTTCTATCCGAGCCAGCCGACCCACCATGCTCCGTGCATGCCAGTATGCCACCACCACTCATCACCTTTTTTTTCTGGGATGAAATGAGCATGTGCACGAGCTAGCCAACCAGAGCTCAGCAAAGAATGTGCTCCGACTCCGATCGATCATGTGGGGCCCTAGGCAAATCTAGGGGTTGAAATTCATCATACGTGCAACAGGCTGAGCCTGTTCTAGTGCTATGCTTCAACGATTGCATTTGAACTGAATTTGCTGATCAAGCAGCAAAAACTTACCGGTGCAGTACTACTCAAAAGCGAGTTCGTCCATATCAGTTCAAAAAATGTACGAAAGCTACACCAAGAAAACCGTTTCCCATATACACATCGATCATCGTGTGTACACAAGGATCCGTAGTTTCGTATCGTACCTAAACCGACCAGAAGGAAATGAACACGCAGCCAGATTTTAGGCAACGCCACCAGCTTCCTGGATGCTACGTACCGAAAATAATCCAATCTATAGCTCTATATGATGTCAAAGCATGTTTCTGTCATGTCACAATTCAGTCATCGCAGTCGTAGCATGCATATCGCTTGCTGCAACAGAATTCATCCTAGAAGAGAGTTCGGTAATACTATGTACTTGCTCGATTGACATCCATTTTTCCGAAGCACCGCCCTTACCCAGCAGAGAAGCAGGGGCACCGGCGGTACCGTCGATCAGTCCTGCATGTACGTGATAACGGTGGCCGGCTAGGGGCCCGTGGTCACAAGAAGGCCGGTCGAGGCGGCTCACGCCTCCAACTCAAAGCCGTCGCCACTTTTGCAGCTTTCCCGGCCGGTGCTGCCACAACCACTTCAAGACCCCCCAAACCCCAAGTGCTCCACACGTCAGCCGGGAACCGAACGAAACCACGAAATCCAGGCCACTTTACCCACAAAACGCCCGTGCCGAGCCTACCCGAGGGCCTACCCCAACCCAA